>NW_012109919.1:6513286-6558142 GCF_000951045.1 Mandrillus leucophaeus | reverse complement strand
CTGAGCATAATTCCTTTCTGGAAGGTCACATGCATTCTGGCAGGGTGTGTCAAGAGGGGTGAAGAGGGGAATAGATGAGAAATAGTCTGTTATGCTAGTAGTCCCTATTGCCAAATCTTGCCAAATTGTCTTATCACCATTCCCACCCCCAAGTTGAAAAAGTAAGAGTTTTGAATTAAGATCTAGAGCTTTTTAATTTTTTTTTTCTCAAAGTATGCTCTGCAGAAGAACAACAACATATATGCTGGGAACTTGTTGAAAGGCAGAATCTTAAGATTCATTCCAGACCTACTATACTTTAATCTTTATTTTAATGACATCCTCATGTGATATGCACCCATTAAAGTTTAAAAAGTGCTGATCTAGAACAAAACAGTGAGACCCTACAACTCTCAGTTCACCACCTCTCTGCTTCCTCGTGCCTGGCTAAGACAGAGGTTCAGAGTCCATGCAGTGGCAATAAGAAAAGCCACAAGCCATGAGAGCTTCATTTTTTCTTTTATTAAATAAAGGAATCAGCATAATTGTAAGTCTTCAAAGGTTGAAACAGTTCAAGTTGAATGAGCATAGAGACAGAAGATAATGGGATATATATATAGTATTCTAGCTTAATGATGGGGATACATTCTGAGAAATGCGTTAGGCAATTTCATAGTGGTGTGAACATCATAGAGTGTACTCACACAGATCTAGATGGCATAGCCTACTCCATACCTAGACTGCATGGAATAGCCAATTACTCCTAGGCTACAAACCTGTTCAGCCTGTTACTGTATTGAAGACTGTAGGCAATTGTAACACAATGGTACTTGTGTATCTAAACATAGAAAGGTACAGTAAAAATACCGTATAACATATAAAAAATGGCATACTTGTATAGGGCACTTACCATGAATGGAGCTTGCAGGACTGGAAGTCGCCCTGGGTGAGTCAGTGAGTGAGTCGTGAGTGAATGTGAAGGCCTAGGACATTACCTTGCATTACTGTACACTTTGGAAACACTGTTCACTTAGGCCACACTACCTTTATAACTTTTATCTTTATATAATAATAAATTAGCCTTAGCTTACTGTAACACTTTTACTTTATAAACTTTTTAATTTTAAAAAACTTTTTGATTCTTCTGTAATAACACTGAAAACATAAACACATTGTACAGCTGTACAAAATTAGATTCTTTTGTATATCCTTATTCTAAAGCTTTTTTTCTATTTTTAAATGTCTTTTTTTACTGTTTAAAGTTTTTGTTAAAAATGAAGACATAGACACACAATAGCCTAGGCCTACACAGGGTCAGGATCATCAGTATCACTCTCTCGTCCCTCCTCTTGTTCCATTGGAAAGTCTTCCGGGCAAAAACACACACGGAGCTGTCATCTCCTGTGGTAACAGTGCCTTCTTCTGGAATATCTCCTGAAGGACCTGTCTGAGGCTGCTTCAAAATAATTTTTTTATAAGTATACTCTAATATAACGATGAAAAATATAGTATAGTATGTATTTCATAAATTAGTAACATAGTCATTTACTCTCATTATTAAGTATTATGTACTGAACATAATTGTGTGCACTATAATTTTTTACAATTGGCAACGCAGTAGATTTGTTTACACCAGCATGACCACAAACACATGAGTAATGCACTGAGTTGTGACACGACAATGACTATGATGTCACTATGTGATAGGAATTTTGTGGCTTTGTTTTAATCTTATGGGACCACCATTGTATGTGCAGTCCATTGTTGACTACAACATTGTTATGCAGAACATGATTTTGTGTGTGTGTTTGTGTGTGTGAATCCAAAGAGGATATTCTGCAGCTACCCTGCTATATCCTAGCAGAACCCTTTCCTGCAGCAGCATGCCCATTTATTGCTGCAGACTGTTCTCATTGGTTTGATTGTTCTCGACACCCTCAGCTTTGCCACTCATCTTTGGACTCTCCCACTCTTTTGAATTTGAGATATTGACTACTTCTCCTCGATGCTCTCTAAGAACTTTTTTTTGCCATGAACTCTTTGACACTTTTGTTGCTGGAGGACTTGAAGCGGCTACCTTTACCCTGGCAGACCCATGCTCTGGCACTAATCAGTTCTACCCTTCCAAGTGGGGAAGCTAATCATGGTCTCTGGGGCTACAGCTCATATGCAAGGGCATTGGTGGAAATTGGCTATAGTTCCCATAGATGAGCACACAGTATATATTTCATTTACATGAACGAGTGGTCTTTTCAAATAAAACTCTTTTTTTTTTTTCCTTTTTTTGACTGGAGTGCAGTGGCATAATCTTGGCTCAGTGCAACCTCTGCCTCCTGGGTTCAAGCAATTCTCCTGCCTCAGCCTCCCAAATAGCTGGGACTACAGGCATGTGCCATCATGCCCAGTTAATTTTTGTATTTTTAGCAGAGACGGGGTTTCACCATGTTGGCCAGGATGGCCTCTATCTCTTGACCTCGTGATCCACCCGCTTCGGCCTCCCAAAGTGCTGGGATTATAGGTGTGAGCCACCGTGCCTGGCCTAAAACTCTTTGACTTTTGACACACAAGGGTACAATCAATGTGTTACCATGGGTGAGTTTAACCAAGTGTCCTTTAACATTACCTTAGACTCCAGGGTTTCTCAACCTTGGTAATATTAATACCTAGGGCAGAACATTTCCTTTTGTGGAAGGGCTGTGCTGAACATTGTATAATATTTATCAGCAGTCCTGGCCTGCACCCACTTCATACAAGTACCCTCCTCCCTGATGTGACAACCAAAAATGCCACCAGACATTTGCCAAATGTCCCTGGGGAGTGAGGTAGGGGGGGACAAAATCACCCTTGGTTGAGACACTTATCTATGTGTGCCAGGTTGCTATTATTTGCAATCCTAACCCTGGAGACAAGAAAAGTTTCCCAACATCTGACCTGGAGGCTCATAGAAAAAAAGTGCTTGTCAGTAACCATTACACTTCTATTTGGGATTCCTGGGTGCATAGCAAAATAGAAAGTCATCAGTTTTGTTTTGCTTTACTGATGTGTGCTTTAGGGGAAAAGCAAAGTGATCTGGTTGTGCTTGAATGAGATAGTGGTATTTTCATAACACAATTAGAATGGGGAAAATTGCATGCAATTAGGTTGAAGGATGCCTTCTTTAACATGCACTTGGCATAACAGAACCAGCAGGTTGCAAATTATGGAATGTAGATTTTCATTATCGGGTCTGCATAATGTATAGCTTGCACTTAACAACCCAGGTCTGAGGGTGGGTAGGAAGTATGTCAATTGTTTGGTGTGGTAACTAAGGTTTAACACTTTCTACCTCTAGTTTTTTATTGCTGTTTCCTTAATTTAAGCACATCTGCCGCTGTATTTGCATTTTCTTCAGTAGCTCTTTTTTCTGGTTGTTACCATCATGGTCGCTGCCATGGACTATCAGCATCCTATGGAAAATCATTTTAGAATCCTCCCAATGCTGGAGAGAGCAGAGATGTGAAGCCTGGCCATCCCCAATCCGGGCATGCCCAATGAGATGACTGGGAAGACCATGGCGTCAGTTTTTTCATTGGACAAAATGGGAGGAGGGGCAGTCAATGCTCATTTTCCAGTTCCTGCCTGACCCTCTCTGACCCTTTACTTTTCAAATCATTCATCAAATGACCATTTTAAAGTTTTAAAAAATTTTCAGTTCATCATTTCTATCATTTTTCATCGTATTTCACTGGGGCCTTATTCTTGCCAGGAAACTCTCTGCCCTAGTTCAAATCCTAGCTTACCACTTACGACAGTAGTCCCCCCGTTATCTGCGGTTTCACTTTCTGTGGTTTCAGTTACTCAGTCAACCACAGTCTGAAAATATCAAAAGAAAAATTTCAGAAAGAAATAATTCATACGTTTTCAATTACGCACTGTTCTGAGTAGTGTGATGAAATCTCTCTCTGTCCCTCTCTATCCCGCCTGAGAGGTGATGTATCCATGTGTCCAGCGTATCTGCGCTGTAGACACTACCTGCCCGTTAGTCACTTAGCAGCTGTCTCAGTTATCAGACCGGCGGCCATTGTACTGCAGCAGTGCTTGTATTCAATTATTTAACTCAACTATTCTATTTTATTATTAATTGTTGTTAATCTCTTCCTGTGGCTAATTTATAAATTACACTTTATTACGAGGTATCCATATACAGGAAAAAACACAATATACATAGGATTCAGTACTAGTTGTGGTTTCTGGCAAACACGTTATACATAGGATTCAGTACTAGTGGAGGTGCTTGGAATGTATCCTCATGGACTACTGTAGCTGGAAAATTTACTAAACTTCTAATCACGGGTCATAGTCAAAATGGATAAAATTGTTGAGGCTCAACCAGTTCAAGCAGAGGTTCAACCAGTTCAGGCAGATGGCAACACAGCCCAGGAGCAGGTACTGGGAGTTCCTGCTGTACCAGGTGCTCAGCTTTGAGTCACTGGATCATGTGAAAGCAGGGAGGGGAAAAGGCGAAGTGGGGAGCAGTCAAAGGAGGTGACCCAGAGGAGGATTTGGAGTAGCCAGAGCACAGGAGAGTGCTTGGGAGAATCAGGGCAGCAGATTTATCATAGGTGCGGAAGCCACAGTCTGATTAAGTTCCAAGCCTGATCAAGTCTCACCTGCCTCGTACAAAATGGAAATTCAAATAGTGTTTACTTGATAGGGTTATTACGGTGCTTACCTGAGATTTTGCAAGTAAAGCACATAGCACAGGGCCTGACGCAGCATAAGTGCTCAATAAATATTAGCCGATATTATTATCATTACCTGATTGTGTCTCCCATATTTCTTTTGGTGCTTCTTCGTTGCTTTATCCTACCCACATGTCTATTCTGTGTATTTCTGGTTCTACTTCCCCATTTCTCTATTGTTTCTGTTTAAAGTTTTCTCATGTCCCTAATGTTGTTTCCGCCCTTTTATGTTTCTCTATTTTATTTCTTCTTTCCTGTTAGTATTTTTCATGCATTTCTCCCAAATTTGTGTGGGAATGAATATGTGAATGGAATGGGAATATGAGGCAAAAAGCAATTTTCAAAATAGCGGATGCCTGCAAGTGAAAACGAAGGGAGGGGTGTATTTCACTGGCACCATAACTAGGATTCACAGACTTTCTGCTGAATTCTGAGGTTATGGAAAACCCATGTGCCTGTATGATAGAGTTCTGTCCATGGGAAGAGGGGACCTAGAGGAGAGTATTTGGGATGTTGTGTCAGGGCCAGAGACTGAGCTATGGGCAAATAATACAGTCTGTTCCCAGACTTGAGTCAGACCCCAAGAGGAAGGAAGAGCCAGGTGAAAGCTGAGAAAGTCATTTGGGCAACGGACTCTGTAAGTAAGATCAGAGACAAGGAGTAAAATGCCTGAGCTCAAATGACGACAAGCAACCCCAAACTAAAGATAGGATCCTTCTCCCCACTTTGAGCAGATCCCGGCATGAATCCTGCAGTGTGGTGATGGCAAAAGTCAGTGCTGGACCCCTGGGACTCCTGGAGCTTCTGAGAGCACCAGCATCAGGTATTCTGATCAAAGCAGAGGTGTTCTCATGGGGGGATGGTTTGGCCAAATGTATCTACAGTGGCCTGTGGGAGTGGGCATAGCATGTGAAGACCAGAATAAAGACCTCGTAAGAGAAGTGGTTGTTAGCTGTCAATGATGCTCAAAATAACTGAAATTCATGACAAGTTAGAGCCATGTGGGGTGATGCAAAGATTCTGAGGGTACCCATGGAAGCTGCAGTCTAGCAGAGTGGGTTTTAAGCACTGAAGTTACCTCATTTGTGTCTACAGGCTGGGCTATAGTTTGGCGGTTTGACCCCCTCAAACCTCATGTTGAAATTTGATTCCAGTGTTGGAGGGGGGCCTAATTCAAGGTGTCTGGGTCCTAGGAGCAGATCCCCATTAACAGATGAATGCCCTTTCTGAGGCGGAGGGAGTGATTGAGTTCTCACCATGTTAGTTGCCATGAGAGACAGCTGTGAAAAAGAGCCTGGCACTATTTTTCCCTCTCTTGCTTCCTCTCTCACCTTGTGATCTCTGCACAGCCAGCTCCCCTCTGCCGTTTGCCATGAGTGGAAGCAGCCTGAGGCCTCACCTGATGCAGATGCCAGTGCCATGCTTCTAGTAGAGCCCACAGAACCATGAGCCAAACAAACCTTTCTTCTTATTGTTTTTCTTCCCAACTTTTGTTTTAGTTGGGAAATAAAGGCCCAGTGGAGTGTTTTCTCCACTATGTCGTGACAATGGGCCATGAACTTGCCTCATCTTCCTAATAGTTATCTACTACTTAACGTCTGAAGAAACATACGTATTAGCTTGACTAATGTTACACTTATGTTTTGTAAGAAACATGTACTCAGGGGCTACACATGCCGGTTTGTTACATGGGTAAATTGTATACCATAGGAGTTTGGTATACAGATTATTTTGTCATCCAGGAAATAAGCATAGCATTCATAGGTAGTTTTTTGATCCACACCCTCCTCCTATCCTCCACCCTCACGCAGGCTTTGATGTCTGTTGTTCCCTTCTTTGTGTACATGTGTACTCCGTGTTTAGCTTCCGCTTACAAGTGAGAACATGGGGTATTTGGTTTTTTGTTCTTGCATGAATTTTCTTAGGATAATGGCATTCAGCTCCATCCACGTTGCTCCAAGAGACATGATCTCATTATTTCTTAATGGCGGCAAAGTATTCCATGGTGTATATGTACCATGTTTTCTTTATTCAGTCCACTGTTGATGGGCATGTAGGTCGATTCCATGTTTTTGCCGTTGTGAATAGTGCTGAGATAAACATACATGTCCATGTGTCTTTATGGTAGAACAATTAATATTACTTTGGGTCTATACCCAGTAACAGAATTGCTGGGTCAAAAGGCAGTTCTATTTTAAGTTCTTTGAGAAATCTCCTAACTGCTTTCCACAACAGCTGAACTAATTTACATTCCCACTAGCAGTGTCTAAGCATTTCCTTTTCTCTGCAATAAACCCCTTGTCTTTATAAATTACCCAGCCTCAGACATTCCTTCATGGCAATTCAAAACAGACTAAGACATGGTGGTTATCTGAAGTTACAGAGGCAGATACAAAAAGGAAAATCATGCTAATTACTACTTCTAACCTCACCCCTGACTCCACCTTTCAGAAATTAGGATTAAGTATGTCTGGGGCAAGGCCCAGGAATCTGAACTTTTGACAAGTACCTCATCCTCCCCTTCTGTTCCTATTCTAGCTCCTTAGAATATACACAAAGTTTTCATGGACCACACATTATTAAACACTGGATTAGAGCAAGGTGAAATGCTTCCAGAGGAGGAACCACTATTCTGAGGAAGCTTGGAAGTAAAAGTATCAATATTTATTACTATATTTTGGGGGGATAGAGGCAGAACTTACAATTGATTGAATTCCACATATGGCCACTTTTTTTTTGAAAATTTAATATTTCCCTAAAGTTCTTTGTTTACCCATAAATTGTGAACTTTCCTTGACTTTGACTGGGTATGGAGTAGATTGATGGAATTGACTGATATTTTTGAGTGTGTATTTTGTGGTTTTATGAAGTGTTTTAATATTGTCTATACACTTTTGCAAAGTATATGCAATTGCTAAAACTTCAACATTATCTTTTTCTTTTGATGAAACAGAAAATATCACTCATTTGCATCTGTTTCTTCAGTCACCAGATAGTAGATGACTGGTAGGAAGATGAGGCAAGTTTGTGGTCCAGTGTCATGGATAGTGGAGACAACGCTGGGCCGGAAGCAGTAAGACCTGAATCCAAGACTCAGCTCTGCCACTTGCTAAATGGGACTTTGAATAAACCATTTCTCTGCACTTAAGTTCCTTACCAACAAAATGAGGGAAGTGGCCTACATGCCTAGATATCAACATTTCATGTCACGTAGAGATCTACTGTCACAAGACTCCAAGTCATCCTTTATTGCCTTTAAGGTAAGGGCTATTGAAAAATAATCAGCTATTACAGTGCTTAATCCCAATCTTCAATTACATAAAGAAAACCAATACCATACACCTCTTGGCCTGCCCATTTCAGGACAGGGTGGAGGAGGCAGAAGGAAGTGGGAGTTGCCCTGGGGAGGGAGAGAGACTATCTCTTCCAGCTGCTCTTATGATGAGGAAATAATTACTTAATGGCTAGGCAATTTGTGAAGCAGCTGCTGGTGGTTTAGGGACCCAGCTGTTCCAAAAAATAAAAAGAATTGGATTTTCTCTGTCCATATCCTTCCCATAGCAGACGAATTAAATATGTAGTTTCAAAATAAATGATTAATTCCCACTGAGAAATTTTCTTTAGAGTCCCTGGTTGAGTAAGGGTCTAGAGGATTGGTTAAGTTTCAACGCTCACATTTGAAAATATATCTTAAAAGTCTGAGAATCTGAGAGAAATCTAAGCTCATTGGAAATGTATACCAAACCCTCTACCCAATGTTGCTATAATTGATAGTCATTATTTTTAATCCCTGAGGTAAAATAAAATCCAACAATAACATGCCAGAACAACTCTCTCTTTTTTTCTGGCCATGGAGTATGGAACAAAAGCAGATTCCATTCTTTGATGGCATTGGCCAGGCAAGCAGGGTATCTGGACAGCTAGGGAGAAGGTGACAATGAGACGGAAATTAGATGCTCACTCAGTAAGTATATGTGAGCACGTAAGTGGACTAGGGATTTTGTGGGTTTTTTATGTCATCCTCAGAGGCATGAGAGAAGAAGGTCTCAGTCTATCCGTCGTGCAGATGAAAAACCCAAAGCCCACATAACTTACTCACCTAAGCTTTCCCAGTGGTGATGTGTGGAATCACGTTGAAAAGTTAGAAAATTGGTTAAAGGAAACACATTTGGAGTCTGGCTGTTTGAATCCTGGATCTGCCATTGTCTGATGTTGGACAAGTGACTTAGCCATCGGAGGCTTCCTTTCCACTCAGCACAGTTGTCCAGCAGACCATAAGCTCAAATTCAGTGACAGATGAATTATTGATTCTGTCTGACTTGAAAGTCTTTGCTCATGTACTACAATTTGCTACACTGAAAGTAACACAGATTTGCAGAAAAAAAAAATAAAACAACGCCACATCTGGCTATAGAAAACCCATTATATATCACAAAACAGCATGTATTAGCTTGGCTAACATTACATTTATGTTGTTCAGAAAGAAACAGGAATCAAGAGGGATATAATTCTGACTCTTTTCATGGGGTGGTCATCAAACAGCCTTTACTCACCTTTCCACTCTGAGTATTAACTTCTAAGTTGTCAGTGGTCTGAGCAGGACCTGGGCAGCATGTTGCATTTTCAGCAGTTGCAGGACATCTTTCCATAAATTTCCCCTGGAAGGAAGGAAATAATAACCTAATCTCATCATCTGCTGATTGAACAAGATCTGCTATATTACAGATCTGCTTAGCTGAGGAGCAGCTCTCCTGGCCTGCTTTCCTCCAGCTGTCTAAATATTACTTAGTTCCAAAACCTATCTTACTCCTACTTCCTCCAACAAATCCCATCTCAAGGCCTGCAGGCCACACTGACCTTTTTCTCCTTTCCAGAGTCCCAAAGTTCCTTGCATCTGTACCACACATTTCAGAACCTGTTTTGATGATTTTATATCATCCTCTGGCTCATTTTAAACTAACATTTGTTCGTTGAGAATGAAGATCATAGTAGCAATCTTTTTGTCCCCCGTAGATTTCAGCATGGTGAAGGAAAAGTAGTAGAAGACTGAATGCATACTCAGTTTTCAAGCTCTGTATTTAATCTTTCCATAGCTGGAATTGCCTCTTCCTCAAAAGCCTTATTTGTTCGTTTAATTGGGGCAACACGAAGTCATGATGGTATCATTGACAGAGAACTACGGGGTTAGGTTCTCATCTTGGTCCTAGCGATTACTTTATGGTTAACCTCAACTTCTTTGTCTGTATATTGGGAACAATAATTCTTGCTCCACTGGTTGTGTTGAAACTGAATTATATAATTCATAAATTAAAACACCAAATTCTGGTAAGTGCTAAATGCCATTTTCTTATGTTGTTCTTTCCTATGATGCCCAGTTTGATATAAACCAAGTTCCCTTGTCAGTCTTGCAGAAGGTATTCTCAAGAAGAATTTAAATCTTTGGTTTATCAGCATGTTTGCAAAGCTGTGTTGATAATCTAGAGCTGAGTCTTTTAGCAAGTTTTAACAATATCTCAATTGCTATGACATAGGTTTCATAATAAAATGTGAATGTAAATGTGACAGAAGTCAACGTTAGGACTTTTAGGAAGGGATGTAGACACTCAACATTCCTCTTTGTTCAGGAGGATGACATAGCACAGCTTGCCACCTGTGAGCTAACCTTATCTTGAATGGGAATAACTTGCATGGGCCAGAAAAACCAGGTAAGTGGTTGAGTAAAACACGTGAGTAGTTCACAATTAAACATGTATTTGGAGAAGAGTCCTTATGCAGTGGGGCTGTGTAAAAGCAGCACTTCTCAAACATTAACCTGCATCAGAATCAGCTGAAAGTTGGTAAAATGCAGATTTTTTTTGTCTCTACCCCTAAAAATTCTGATTTAGTATGTCTAAGATGGGCCCTAGAACTTGCATTTCTAGCAAGTTCCCAGGTGATGCTGATGCAGCTGGTTCCTCAGCTACTTGGAATGTGAATCACTGATCTCAACCTCATATATTTAGCCTTCAATGGATTCATCGTTTGTTGTTTTCTAAAACCGGATCACAAGGTCAGGAGATCGAGACCACAGTGAAACCCCGTCTCTACTAAAAATACAAAAAATTAGCCAGGCACGGTGGCGGGTGCCTGTAGTCCCAGCTACTCAGGAGGCTGAGGCAGGAGAATGGCGTGAACCCAAGAAGCAGAGCTTGCAGTGAGCCGAGATCGCGCCACTGCACTCCAGTCTGGGCGACAGAGCGAGACTCCGTTTCAAAAAAAAAAACAAAAAAAAAAAACCGGTATCTTCTGGAAATATCCAGAACACAGTATAGGAACTACTACTTAACTAGAAAAGTAATTTATGAAGCTTAAGGAACTTAAGGGGCTTTCAGGACTAATTTACCATAATAAAATGTCTATCTCTACAATGAAAAAAGAGACTTTTAAGTACTTGAAAATAAAAATCTTATATTTTAGACTTTTTGTGTGATACTCTTTCCCCCTTGCAACAGACTAGTCAGAAAAACAGTGATTGCCATCTCCCTTCTCTCAGAATAGCATCCTTGCCTACAGACTCTGTAGACATGTTTCAATAACTGGATTAGACCTCTTTCAATATCAAATCCATACGTGGTCAATTTCAAGTTGTTCCTGTCCCTTGGGGGTGGTTTGCCATTTCCTGCCTATGATTTAATTCCTGCTTTCTTCTTATCCTCAGTAGCTCATGGCATGGACATTCTTGTGTGCCTTGCCCACATCATGACCCTACTATCCATATGGGTAACCTCCACACTTTGTGTTTCCTGCTTTCATATCACACGAGACTCTCAAGGACAGACTTTCAGGATGGGTAAAGCTAAGAAGTAAAAATAGAAAAGGTGGTGAAAATTGGGTAGGAGAATAGCACAAAGGTTGAAAGAAGAACACATTTATTTTCAAGTGGGGAGTGATCTGTGAAGAAGGACCAGAATCAAGAAGTCTTTCAGAATTCTGGTTTTAATAGTTTCCCAAATTTACTGATTAACATTTACATTAAAGCCAGAGAGAAAAGAAAGGAAGTCATTAAAGATAAAATTGTCACAGGAAGATCCTATCCAATGGAAATGGCCACCTCTTACTGAGCACTTACCATAGGCTGGGTATATAGGGCAAGAGTCCTTAAGATTAGCTGCATAGCGGAATCACCAGGGGAGCTTTTAAAATCCTGATGCCAGGGCTAACTGCAGACCAATACAGGTGGAATCCAACATATTTAAAGCTACATAAGTCATTCAATGTGCAGTTAATTTTGAGAGCCACTTTCAATGGTGCTAGAGCCAGCTCTTATTAGCTCACATAAGCCAATTATTAAATTTTCAGGAATTCTGTAAGTGAAACACATTGGCCACAGAGGGAATATTTACACCATGGAAATTTACGAATGCTGCAAATCAGTTTTTTATCTCTCTGGAGAACTAGTTTTTAAATTTTTACAAACACACTGGTGACCCTAAGGGGTAACCATATAACTTGCTATTTAAACCTGGGTAATTTTAAGACACATAGAGGGGTATGACACACACTGGAGCCTGTCAGAGGGTGAGGGGTGGGAGGAGGGAGAGGATCAGGAAGAATAACTAATGGGTACTAGGCTTAATACCTGAGTGATGAAATAATCTGTGTAACAACCCCCCATGACAACACAAGTTCACCTGTGTAACAAACCTGTACGTGTACCCCGAACTTAAAATAAAAGTTAAAAAAAGGAAAAGCACAAAAAAAGAACAGAAAGAAGACATTGTTAATAATTATGCCAGGACAATTAGCTTGAATCAGAAATTATGATCTCTTTAAGTATATAAGTAATTAATACAATGCCTGTGAAAGACAGTTATCATAATGTCCATTTAATGATTAGTCAACAGTGCCTTGGGGAATTTAAGTAAGTTTCTCAAATTTCTTTCACACAAATTAGAATGAAAGGAATCAGAACTGAAGTGAATCTGACTACAATAAGCCTACTACTTGTGACAGCCATGGGAAGATACCATTGAGGAGCAGAAATAAGCAGAGACCTGTTGTGTAGTAGGTTATCATTCATTTCAGGTACTTTATGGAGTAGAAATGGCCCAAAATAGTGAGTTTACGTAGGATTCATTTGAACATATTTCTGATGACTGTATAATAAGTTAGAAACTTAGAATGTAAAGATGCAGTCGTAAGGCAGAAAAAGTAGAGAATAAATGTTCCACTGAATTGTCTTCTGTGTAACTATGTCCTGTGTGGGATGAAAAATCTATTAATACTTGATGTTTAAGAGAGAACTCAAGAATCACCTGGCTGTTAGGCATTTGTGCTCCAGGTTGGCTGAGAGGTGAGACACAGAGGGAGAGGGAAAGGGAAGGAGGGAGAAAGAAAAGGAAAGAGGAAATGGGAGAGAGTGAGAGAGAGAGAGATGGTGACTGAAATGAGACAGATGGATGATTGTGTTATCTTGTTACCTTTTTTTTTTATCACTGACTATTCTACCAAACACAAGGCATATTTAAAACTATCTCCATTCTATACAGTCTCATTCCACACTTCTTTCCCAATTTTCAGCAGTTGAACTTGCCTCCTACTTTAGATTAAAAGTAGAAGCTGTTAGATTGGAAGTATTGATCCTAAACCTACGTGCACATCCACTTACACATAACACATTCCATCTTCCTTCTCCCTATTATACTGGCAGAGCTATTTCTCCTCCTGCCTAAAGTCATCTTTTCCTTCTGGCCCTTGAATTCTCCCATCCTCCACATCCACGCACTGTCAGGATCTCTCTAGTACATTTCTCTCGTTCTCCCTCATTTGGATCTACTCCATTGGCCTTTGTCATTGTTTGTTTGCCTTTGAAAACATTTTATTAGAGCTCATAATTTTATGGTCAGGAATTCTGTGGTCAGAAATTCAAGCTCCTTTTGGTTGGCCACGTCTTCTTTTCCACCTCTTTTGACTAAGGTCGCTCCATGGAATTCAGCAAGCAGATGGCCAGGCTGGGAGGTCTGCCATGGCTCTGCTCACATGGCTGATGTGTCAATGGGAATGGCCTTAGCTGGGGTCACTGGCCAGGGTACCTACAGATGGCCTCTCAAGCATGGTGGTACCTGGGTAGCCCTGCTTCTATTTAATTTTTTTTTATTTTTATGATTTTTATCAATATATAATATTTGTACATATTATAGGGTACATGCAGTATTTTGATACATGCATACAATGTGTAATGATCAATCAGGGTTTTTAGGATAACCATCACCTCAAACATTTACCATTTCTTTGTGTTAAGAATATTTCAAGTCTTCTAGCTATTTTATTTTATTTTTTTTCAAATCTGTGTCCTTTATTCCACCTGGTAGGCTTACCCAAGAACCATATGCTGAGTCCTGTCTCAGGTTGATGGAGGGTTCCCTGGGCCCAAGGCACACAACTACCTGGGCTCTGCTCTCCAGACAGATGATAGGAGGGATGGACAGTGGAGAGAAGCTGAGCCTTGTGACAGAGTCCCCCAGCATGATGGGGAATGGAAAGTTGGAAGAAGTCGGACTATGAAGGAGGAGACAGGGAGGGGCTCAGAGGCATCTGGGGCAGGTTGGGCATTTTGAAGTGAGAGGCATTTCCATGCAGTCCCCCATATCCACTGACAGCCACGCCTGGGCTTCAGGTGGAGGTAAGGCTGCTGTTTCCCAGCGGGGCTTCTGGAAGCCCCTTTCCTTCTCCTGTGGCTAAAGCTGCGACCAAGAATGGAACAGGAGGCTGCTAAAGTCTGGAGAAGCAGGAATCATTTGTCAGAAGAACATAGAAGCCATATGCTGGGCGTTCTGTCTTTTTAGAGATGAGCTGTTTGGGGTTTAGAAATGAGATGGAAGGAAGCAGAAGGCAGAGGGCAAGGGCGGCCAAGGACGGAGGCTGGGGGCCATGTGCAGTAGGGCCAGAAAAGTGTTCAGTGGAATTGTGGGTAGGAGGCTGAGATGCCGCTGGGCCCCGTCCCCACCAAAGATGGAAGAACTGAGGTGGAGGCAACTGGCCACTTGCCTAGGAGAGAACTCAGGCACCAACTTAAAAAGACTCCCATGAAGAACTGCCACCTTCTACCCGCTGCAGTCTTGGATGGTTTGCCCACGCAGAAATCAGTGGCCAGGGAGGCAGGGCCTACTGCTGGGATATCAGGGCAAGTGCCCAGTCCAAGAAAGCCACTGTGATGTCCTGTAGGCAGAGCCAGGTCCAGTGGACAGCCTCACTGAGCTGTGTCTTCATGCAGTCCCAGGTCACCTCACCTCTGCATGCCTCATGGCAGTGCTCGTGGGCGCTGGCCAGGGCCTCAAGCAAGAGGTGCCACAATGGCAGCAGCACATTCTGGTAGAAAAGCAGGAGCAGCTCTCTCAGATAGCGGAGCAGCTGATTCAGGAAATCAGGGAGCTGGATCTGTAGCCTCTGAGAGAGGCTGGTGAGGCTGTCACCAAATCAGGCAAGGTGAGAGGCACAGTGGGCAGAAAAGAAGCTGACTGTGGCATTGGTGTGAGCCCAGGCTAGCTGCAAGCTGGGCCACACCATGGTGAGCAGGTGGGAGCCCCAGACAGGCAGTGTCTTCTCCAGTCAGCTGTATCCTTGCGGTCTGTAGGAGTAGAGCTTGGCACACGCTTGTTGGCTGGCAGGTAAGAAACCAGATGTTCGAAGCAACCGGCCAGTAAGGGAGGCCCGGAAGGAGCTGTGTGACCAGAGGTCATGGCACAGGAAGCCTACAGCGAAGACCAGCAGCAACAGGAGGAACTGCGTCCAGGGCAGCTGAAGACCCTGAGCCTGCTGCAACAGGCCCTTGCAGGCCGTGTCACAGGTGACAACATCTTGGTTGTTACCGTTGCCCTTCCTCAGCAGCTCCTGGTTGGTAAGCTTGAGGGACTGAATGATTTTTTGCAAAGACTTCTGTACCTTCTTGGGAATCTGCTCCCAGGAGCTGAGCAAGTGCTTCAGCAGCAGGCTGGACTGTGACAGGTGCTTAGGGTACAGCTGCCTCCAGACACTGGCGCTGAGGGGGTCCACTGTCAGGCACTCGGTTAGGCTGCTCAGGAGCTTTCTTCATCTCAGGGGGACAGCTAGGGGTGGCTCTGGACAGGAAAGAAGGGAAGTAGGTATGCAGGGTGGAATCCGGCTTTGCTCTGAATGCCAGCACCTTCAGTCGGGGGTAGAGCTGACATAGCTGCTCCTGCAGGCTGGGTGTCAGGGAGTTGTTCGGCATATAGGCAAAGTCCAGAAGTGGGAAGAAGTCCTTGGGGCCAATCACGCCAAAGCCCTTGGTAAGGCTGGGATGCATCAGGAGCAGCCGATCCAGGTATGTGATGACAAAGGGAGACAGAGACTTGATGCCCAGCACAGGCAGCATGATCCCCAGCCACACTTTCAGTCCCTCGGTGAGGTTGGCAAAACCCACTTGACCCAGGGCCCACATGATGGTCAGACACTTTGCTGGTCGGCTCTGGTGGGACCTCAGTAGATCCAGGAACTTGCCTAGGTTTGCGGTGGCAATCTTGGGCTTGTCTTGCAGGATGGCCTGGATACAGATGCGGTAACCATGTAGTGACTCCCCTGGTGTCTTATCCAGCTCTTGCAGCATGGTGAACAGAGAGTGGTCAAAAAAGAGCTCCAGAACCCTGCTGCCTTCGCCAACAGCCCTCGGATGATCCCAGGCAGCTCCCGGCTCACCAGGCTGTAGAGATAATCATGAGTATGCTGGCTCAGCGTGGATTCACTTAGAGGAGCTTGTAGCTTGTAGTTGAGATAGCTGGCCAGGTCCTTCAACCATATGGATGGGTTTCCAGAGAACATGCTCTGACCCTTGTCCAGTTTCTTCTGTAGGGCTGCCACATCCAGAGCTTTCAGTGCTTCCTCCAGGCTGCGGAAGCGGCCCTGCTTCTGGTTTTGGCTGGGAAGAGTTGCCATCTTCTTTGTCTACTTCTTGTTCCCTGGTTTCTTAGGCTCCACAGCAGGGAGTGAGACCTGGTCCTTATTCTGCCGCTTCATGATATTCTCAAAGCCCCGCTCATAAAGGGTGTCTGTGGTCTGGATTGGAAGGGTCAGGTCATATTTCCACACTCCATTTGCTTCCCCGAGCGTCCGGCGGTTCCCGCCGCCGCCTCTGCCGCTGGCGCCGGCCCCAGGCCACCTGCCCTTCTTCACCACCTACCAGCGCCCCACGCCAGCAGTCTTGGCCGCCATGGGTCAGAGCCCTCCCGCCTTGGCCTCTTCCCCGGCTTTCCCCCTCTAGCTATTTTAAAATATAAAATATATTGTTAACTAGAGTCACCCTACTGTGCTATTGAATACTAGAACTTACCCCTTCCATCAAATTGTATTTTTGTACCCATTAACAAACCTTGTTTCATCCCTCTCGCCACATCCATCTCTCCTACCACAGGCTCTGGTAACCATCATTTTCCTCTCTACCTCCATGAGATCAACTTTTTAGCTCCCACATTATGAGTAAGGACATATGGTATTTGTCTCTCTGTGCCTGGCTTATTTCACTTAACATAGTGACCTCCAGTTCCATCTATGTTGCTGCAAATAACACGATTTTGTCTTTTTAATGGATGAATAGTATTGCATTGTGCATACAACTCACATTTTCTTTATCTGTTCATCCGTGGATGGACACAGGCTGATTCCCTATCTTGACTATTGCAAATAGCGCTGCAATAAACATGGAAGTGCAGACATCCCTGTGATATACTGATTTCCTTTCCTTTGGATGAATTCCCAGTGATGGGATTACTGGATTTTGTGGTAGTTCTATTTTTTCATTTCTTGAAGAAACTCTATACGGTTTTCCAATGGCTGTACTGATTTACATTACCACCAGCAGTGTACAAGAGTGCCCTTTTCTCTGCATCCTTGCCAACATTTGTTATTTTTGTCCATTGGCTTTTAAGTATTCTTAAATCTCTCCTCAGAAAAAAAAAAAAAGGAAAGAAAAGAAAAATCTCACTCCACTTCACACCTCTGTTTCTTCTTTCATTCGCAGCCAAATATCTTGAAAGAGCTACTTATTCTTGCTAATTTCATTTCTGTATCTCCCACTCAATCCTCAATACCTTCTCATCTGACTTTGCTCCCTTCTTGCCCTTATCACTCCACTGAAACCGCTCTTGGTAAGGTCATCAAAACCTGCATTTACACGACCTCTGTCTGATTTGATACTTTTTATTCCTAACTTGATTAAATTCACTAGAATTTGACATCCCTGATCACTTTCTCTCTTTGGTTTCTGGTTTCCATGACTTAACACTCCTGGTTTTCCTCCTAAATTAGTAATTGCTCCTCCTCAATGTCATTTGAAAATTTGCCCTCTTCTACACAGCCACCAAATGCTGCTCAAAACACGGCCTGTGCCCTCTTCTCTCTGCTCTCTCACCTCTCAGTTAGCCAACCTGGAGCACAGAAACCTAACACCCAGGTGATTCTTGAGTTCTCTCTTTTTCAACTGTGGTACTACCGATGCTGGGGGATGGACAATTTCTTGTTATGAAGTGGGGTTCATGATGGTAGCTGTCCTGTGCATTGTAGGTTGTTTAGCAGAACCCCTGACCTCTATCTGATAGAGACATTCCCCTCTCACTCCTCCAAGTTGTGACAACAAAATAATATCCACACACATTGTCAAATGTTCCACAGGACATTTGAATCACCCTTAGTTAAGAACCACTGTGCCGCTCATTTTAGATGAGCTCATTTACACTCATGGCTTTAATTTTCCCCTGTCATACAAATAATTAATAAATAACAACTCCATCTCTGAAACCTCTTAGGGGCACCAGATACATGTAACCATTTTCCCTCTTAATATATTAATCATAGAAGACTCAAAGGCATTTCAAACTGAATGTGGCCAAGAATAAATTTGTAATCTTCCTCCCCTTCCCTAAAACCTAGTACTCTTGTAGTGTCCTTTTTCTCAGTAGGTAGATTTACCATCCATCCACTTATACAAGCTGTCAGCTGAGAATCCATCTCCAACCCCTCCTTTCTAATGTTGCAAATCAAACCGTCATTGAGTTTTACTTTTTAGTCTTGAGATATAAAAGTTTTCTTAAACATTGAAGTAAAAGTTATATCTATAAAGGGAAACTGATACATTTAACTGCATAAAAAATAAAAACTTTTAATATCAAAACACAGCAAAAATAAGTAAAAATGTTATAATTTATATGAAATAAATAACAAATAAATCACAAGAAGACAAGTGAACAAATAGAAAAGAAGGCAAAGGTGAGGAGCAGGCATTTCTCAAAGGAGTGTCATGCATGGTGATGAACACAGGAAAAAAAATGTTCATTCTTATTAGTAATCAGAGAAATAGAAAAGAAAATCATATATAACTAAAGCATTATTGTTTGATTTGCATTTGGAATTACTCCCATCCCAATTTGTCTTTCTTTGCTCTTTACCTCTTCCATCACCCCATGTCTTTTAACAGGATTACCTTTTTTAATGTCAGAGGTTCCTCTCTTAATTGTCTAGTACAGTCTGCTGCAGTCTTATATTATTGTTTGTCTGAAAATGTCTTTATTTCAACTTCATTTTTAAGCTGCATTTTCCTGGATCTAGTAATTTAGCAATTATTTTCTTTTGTTTCCTTGAAAATGTCATTCCATTGTTTTCCAGCTATTGTTGCTTTTGAGATATCAGTTGTAATTCTGTGGTTTCAATAAAAGTAATGTCTTTTTAAAGAAAATTTCTGTTGCTTTTAAGATCTTTCTCTTTGACTTGATATTCAGCAGTTTCACTCTGATGTATTTAGCTGAATATCTATTTTTATTTATCCTATTGGGTACCACTGAGTTTCTTTAATCTGTAGGTTGAAGCTTTGCCTTGTTAAGGAAAACTCTGAGTTGTTATGTCTTCAAATATTGCCTCATTTTTAACTTTCTGTTCTTCTGGGACCACAATTTTTCAAGTAAAGGCTAGATCTCGTGGAATCTACTATATTTTCATACTACTCTAATTTTTCCACCTTTGTGTCCTTTTTAAGCTATATTCTAGATAATTTCTTCTGAGTTATCTTCTAGTTTAAAATTTTCCTTATGGCTATGTGTAATCTAATGTAAAACCTACTCTTTGAGTAATTGATTTTGATTATTGTCCCTTAGGCTTAGAAGTTTAGCTTCATCCTTTAGTTTATAATATGCTATATTATATTTTATCATTTCTTGTTCCCTGTTACATTTTCAAGCTTATCTTTGTTTCTCTACACATAGTACGGTCACTTATTTTAAAGACTGATCACACAAAATCTAAATATTTTGTGGGTCAGTTTCTCTTTTTTGTTGGTTCTTGGTTATGATGTCTTTGGTTTCTCTGTTATCTGGAAATCTTTAACTCTGTACAGTTATTTGTAGAAATAATTTGAATATCTTTGAGTAAATACCTTACTTAAGGGAAGATTTGGATTTGCTTCTGAGAAACTCCTAGGGAAGTACTAGCTCAGATAAACCTTAAAACAAATTCAAGGCTGGAGGATCACTGGGAGATCTACAGATGAAACTTGGCTACAATTCCTCCCAAGGACTGGGCTTCCTCTCATTCATTCTTATCCTGACTACATTGCCTTCAACCTTCCTATTGCTCAATTTCTGCATCTGTAAAATAGGCAAAATAATACCTAGCTTGCTGATTTGTTGTACAAATTAAAGGTAGCAAGCATTGATACAGGAAAGTGATTTTTTAGACTATTGTGGATAAATATCAACAGATGTTATGAACTAATTGGCTTGAATGTGTTTGATAATATAGGATGCTGTGTCTCTTCTAACTTTGTATTTCATTGCTGATTTAAATTTACTGAGAAACTACTCTTTTTATAGCTTTGACCCTTCTATACACATATTTGTAATCTTGAGCAACCAATATTGATTGATCTCTGCTGTGAGACAGATGGTCCTTTAAGGAAACTTCATAAATACTTGATTTTGATGTTTGTATTTTTAAAATTTTGCAGTATTCATGGTAACTAGCTAATTTTAAGATATGAATACTATGCCAAGTATTTACTTTTTCTAACATTTAGCACTTGGAGTGGACAGAATCTATTTTAAGAAAAGGTTTATCCATCTTAGTTGTTCCCCTTTGGCCTGAGGAGAGTGGAACAGGAGTTACACAAATAGAGATGATTGCCTCTCCACCCTGACAAAGTGTGATAAAGACCACCTAAGTGTTGTATGCAAGAAAGCATGGGATGGCTGGGATGAGTGAGCTATATATCCCAGGTTTTACTTAGGCCTCAACATCCAATGGTAACCCTGTCAATTATTTGCTCTCTCTGATCATTTGCAAGTATTGGGATGATGACACTATTTGGGGGTTAATTAAAATCATACAGTATTTATCTTTTGTGACTAGTTTATTTCATTGGTATAATATCCTCAAGCTTCATCCATGTAGTAGTATATGCCAAAATGTCCTTCCTTTTTAGAGCTGAATATTTCACTGAATGCGTATGTCCTATTTGGCTTATCTATTCATCTGTTGATGGGCACTTGAGTTGCTTTCATGTTTTAGGTTTTGTGAATAAAGCTGTTACGAGTGTTGGTGTACAAATATATTGCTGAGACGCTACTTTCAATTCTTTTGGTTATATACTTAGGAGTGGAATTGCAGAATCTTATGGTAATTCTATCTTTTAATTTTTTGAGGAACTTCCACACTGTTGCTCTAACTTCTATTATTTCTTTCCTTCTGCTAGCTTTAGGTTTAGTTTATTCTTTTTATGGTATCTTAAAGTATGAAGCTAAGTTATTAACTTGGAATCATCCTTTTTTAAATTGATACATAATATTTTACATGTTTATGGGGTATATATGAGTACATTTGTTACATGCATAGAATGTGTAATGATCGAGTCAGGGTATTGGGAGTGTCCATTGCCTTGAGTATTTATCATTTTTATGTGTTGGGAACATTTTGAGCCCTCTCTTCTAGCTACTTTAAAATATACAATGCACTGTTGCTAACTATAGTCACCCTGCTCTGCTATCAAACATTAGAGTTTATTTATTTTAACTGTATGTTTATACTTATTAAATAATTTCTCTTCATCCTCCCTCCGTCACACTTCCCCTCCTCCGGTGTCTAGCATTTTATTAATCACTTCCATGAGTCCTTGTTTTGTTTGTTTGTTTGTTTGTTTGTTTGAGATGGAGTCTCTCTCTGTCACCCAGGCTGGAGTGCAATGTCAACATCTCGGCTCACTGCAACCTCTGCCTCCTGGGTTCAAGCGATTATCCTGCCTCAGTCTCCCAAGTAGCGAGGGTTACAGGCATGTGCCACCATGCCTGGGTCATTTTGTATTTTTAGTAGAGATGGGGTTTCACCACGTTGGTCAGGCTGGTCTTGAACTCCTGACCTCAAGTGATTCACCCACCTCGGCCTCCCAAAGTGCTGGGATTACAGGCGTGAGCCACTATACCTAGTTGAGTTCTACTTTTTCAGCTCCCACATATGACAACATATGGTATTTGTCTTTCCTGTCCCTGGCTCGTTTCATTTAATATAATGACCTCAAGTTTCATCTATATTGCTGAAAATAACATAATTGCATTCTTTTTTATGGCTAAATAGTATTCCATTACGTGTGTGTATATATATAAATAACAACATTTACGTTGTTCCTCTACATGGGTCATATTTCCCTATTTCATTTTATGCCTTATTTTTGTTGTTGTTGTTAAAAATTGGGCATTTGAAAAAGCAGACACCTCTCCCTATCTTTGCAAACTGATGTGGAAGACTGTTACTACTTAGTAGGCCCACCCACCCTTGACATTAGCCTGGGTTGAAGTCTTAATGTCTTTTCAGATCTTTTCTGGGTATGCATTCTGTCTGGTGGTCCTCTGTGTGTGTGTGTGTCTCTGTGTGTTTCCTGGCTTCTTTTAAGTGTCTTAATTTCCCAAAATATCTCACTCCAGCTTTTCTAGGGGGTCCTAAATGTTCTATTGCATTCCTTGGCCTGTAATCTCTTGACTCTAGATGTTCAATGGTCTGAAGTGCCTCTGTGGTTTTCACATACTACAGTGAGTACCACTGCCTTCTGTGAACTGGAGCTTCCTAATCCACCCTCTTGCTGACATCACACTAAATATTCACTTTTGTATCTAAATTTATATTTCAAAATTTGCATCCCTTTTCAAAAAGTAGGCTCTACACCAAAGTGTGTGAACATTAGGCCCCTGAATCTGAATCCACTTCTGGAAGTGGGAAGGAAGAAGTTTTAACTGTGAAACAAGTTTGAATTTTTGTTATTTAAGTAGATCTATAAATTGCAAAAACAAGTCATTTATATCTAAAAGTGATAAAATATTTTATTTTTATCTTTTGTTTTATGAAATCAACCCACCTATCCAAAGTAACAGAAATAATCTATTCAGAGTCATGGAAAAAACAGAGTGGGCTGTTGGAATTGGAAAGAAACAAGTATGTGTGTGATCTATGTATCTATCTATGTATCTATGTATCTATCTATCTATCTATCTATCTATCACCTATCTATTATCTATCATTTACTTCATGGCTTAGTGTATGCTCATATATGTCTTTTAAAGGGGGAAATAATAATATTTAATCTGAGAACCTATTTATAATTTTGACAAATATCTGTGGACACTGGTTTTATAGTAAGATAGACTTGAATTAAAAGAGTGAGACCAACCTGGCCAACAGGCCAGTTTTTGTTTTTGTTCACTCTAGGTCTGTTTTTGTTCACTCGGAAAAGTTGCTTATCCTCTAAATAACCTTGGTTTTCTCTATCTGTAAAATGACATCATAGAACATGTTTTAGGGTTGTGATAAGAACAAAATGAGCTAATTCAAGCAAAGGTTTTAGCATAATGCCTGACATGTAGAAAACACTAGCATTCAAAAAGGAGTCATTATCATCATTTTTACTATTACTTATGAATACATATTTGGAGAAGCAGGTAGCCTGGTACGCTTATATTATCATTGGATAAATTGAGGCCAAAAGTTTAAATATTTTGTTCATAATTACTTAGGAATTGATGACTATACCTTTAGCTTGTAAAATGTAGAAATCATTAACATCTTTGCCTTTCCATCAGTTCATTAAGAACTGCAAATTATAAATGTTTCTGGACTCTGAGCTGAGTATGCAGTATCTTATGAAAACATCAGGCAGGTGGGGTTGGATTTGGTATTTTTTCTAAGAATTTAGTCCCTTTATTGCTCAAATTACTGGAAAATCAATGACTTGTGCCAAACAAATTGTTTTCTTTCTCTAGACAAAAAGCAGATCAGCAAGTTTTCATATTGCACTATTTTCGATGGCTGGAGCATCAACATTTTACCACAAGAAAAAAATTAAAATTCTTCAACATTTGGAAAAGAAGTGCTTGTAAAACTTTTCACATCCATTCACCATCTGAAAAAGCAAGGTTTTACAGTGAGGTCTGACGATGTCTAGCCTCACCATGCATCTTGGAAAGTTATTTAAGTTATTTTCTCTATAGGACACCATGGTGTTCACCTTTCTACAACTTTACACTTGCTGAGGACATATTGTGGAAAATTAAGAGAAGTATATATGGATGGCCAAGGCTGTATATAGATGGCCAAGCCTTTTTACTGGGGAATGTTTTCAGAACAAAATGAGTTACAGGTTCAAGAGTAAAACCCAACAAATCATGGCTCTTTTTTTTCTCTACTAAATTCCAAATCAAAAGGATTTATGGAGTGCTTTTAATGTGCCAAGCACTGGGCTAGAGATTCATAATTTTGGTGGGAATCTGTATTCTCACTCTTTTAGCGTGGAAACCTTGCTTGTGTAAGGTCCTCCCAGATCTTATCCCACTTTTTCAAAGCTTGGCCAATGCAACATGTCTTCTCCCCATGTACATGGGTCTCTGTACATGCAGCAAAACGGCCCTTAGACATAGGCTGAAATAGTGCTTAATTTTCCTCATATACAAATGAGATAAAGTCTACTACAAGTAGCCAGACTTCGATAGGGAGAACACCCAAAAACACTTAAATTAAAACTACACTTTCATTTTTGTAAGCCAAATAATTCTGGAGGAAATTGTGCTAATTATTTTTTTTTATTTTCAGTTTACACGTTGGAGTGTTGACTTCAATATGTAAGTGCATGAAAATGAATGTAGTGCAGCTTTCCTCATATGCTCCGCAGTGATGTGAATTGACTGCGTGGCTAGCTGGTCACCTGATAAAGGGCACACAGAGATTCTTGTAGTTCATTAGGGACTACTCTGAGATTGAACACAGGTTTTTCTTTTTCTCGGATATATAGGTAAGACTTGAATTTCAATTTCCTGTATAGTGAATATGGTTTCTATTGTCATGATTGAGCTTTTTCATTTTAAACACTGAGAGCTTCTTTTGAGTTTGTGGGACACACGCTTTTGGGTAAAGACTGCTTTCTCAAGGCACATATGTTCAGGCCGTGATGCAGTGGTATCATATGGGAGGTGCTCCATGAAAGTTTGCTGCTAAACTTCACCCATCTTCATCTGAGAGGCCACATCTTTTCCCCTGACTCTGGGGATCATGACACTTTATCCATCAGCTACTATTTTTTTTTTCTTTTTTTTTGAGATGGAGTCTCACTCTGTCTCCTGGGCTGGAGTGCAGTGGCATGATTTCGGCTCACTGCAACCTCTGCCTCCCAGATTCAAGCGATTCTTCTAACTCAGCCTCCCAAGTAGCTGGGATTATAGGCACACGCCACCACACCCTGCTAATTTTTATATTTTTTTTTTAGTAGAGACGGCTTCCGCCATGTTGGCCAGGCTAGTCTCGAACTCCTGCCCTCAGGTGATCCACTCGCCTCGGCCTCCCAAAGTGCTGGGATTACAGGTGTGAGCCACTGAGCCCGGCCACATCAGCTACTGCTTAATGAACAGCTTTCCCTGGACAAGAGTGAAATTCAAAGGAATCCAACAGATTCCAACTTAGTCCTGAAGAGAGAAAAGTCCACATGTTAAGCAGAAAGCTGAACCACATAGAATTCAACCTTTGGTGCTGCTAGTGACAAGGAAGGATAGATTCTCTGAGATAGAGTAATAAAGAAAGAGAAATGAGAAACTAGTATATCTCCAAAGGTTCTCAAAGTATTATTCCTGGACCAGCTGCATCAACATTCACTGAAAATATGTTGGAATTAAAGATCTCAGGCTCCACCCAGACTTACTGAATCAGAAATTCTGGGGCAGGGTCCACCAATCCTTGTTTTAGTCTTCCAGGTGATTCTGATACACACTCATGTTTGAGACCCTCTGTCTAGCTAGACCATGCTCTTTTTGCTTCAGCTCATTATCCGAACAACATGATGCCATAATATAAGAGATTAGATAGTGTCAGGCTTTGCTTAACTTAGGCTAAGTCTTCAGGTAGGTACAAAAAGGTCATTCAATTAGTGGTACCTATTGGATAGGGCTCTTATACCATCCATTTTGTTCCAGCAGTTGTTAGCTCAGTTCCTGGGACACAATAAATGATTAATAAATAGATAATTAATTATTGAATGAGTGTGGATTGATGAAGTTTGAGTATATACACACACACACACACAGACAGACACACACAATGTGAGCCATGCAAGGGAATGAATGGGAAAGCAAATTTCTTCTTGAATACTCATAAAATCAGCTTCTAATACCAAATAGTATTTCTTTAAGCCATATCCCACTGGAGCCTGAATTGCTACAATATCATTCTGGAGATTTTCCTCCTTTCTGGTATTGGCCTATCCTAATGTATTACATAACTAGCATTCTGGAAAATATTCCTCAAGGATCGCTTGCTTGCATAACTTACTTTAGAAATTCTTCCATGTTCAAGTATTTAGTTCTTTCTGTGCTGTGTGCCTATTGTATTTTGTGAATTCCTGTCTACTAAGGTAAATATCTGTCCACATGTCTCATTCCTTCACTAAACTAAGAAATCACTGTAAAGAAAAATGTGTTAGTCTGTTTTCACACTGGTGATAGAGACATACCCAAGAATGGGCAATTTACAAAAGAAAGAGGTTTATTGGACTTACAGTTCCACGTGGCTGGAGAGGCCTCACAATCATGGCGGAAGGTGAAAGGCACGTCTCACATGGTAGCAGACGAGAGAAGAGAGCTTGCACAGGGAAACTCCCCTTTTTAAAACTATCAGATCTCATGAGACTTATTCGCTATCATGAGAACAGCATGGGAAAGACCTGTACCCATGATTCAATTACCTCCTACTGGGTCCCTCCCACAACAGGTGGGAATTTAAGATGAGATTTGAGTGGGGACACAACCAAATCATATCAAAAAATAATTTATTAGTTACCTTGTATGATTCTTTTTCCTATTCCTGGGATTTAGTACTGTTCCTAAAATGACTTATAAAAATGTTTCATGTGTATTTATGTATAAGTATCACACACTAACAGATTGCCCCACTGGAGCACCCAATTTGTGTTTGTTTAATCCGTGAAAACAATTAGTTCCTGGCCATGGAGTTTATGCTCCTCCCATAATTTTATGCCAGTTTTTCAGCCTTGTGCATTTCCTCTTTTACCCATCACCTCAATTATTATTTTTTACAGGTGGAGTCTCACTATGATGCCCAGGCTGTACTTGAACTTCTAGGCTCAACTGATCTTCCCACCTGAACCTCTGAGTAGCTGAGACTACTGGGGTGTGCCACCGTGCCTGGCTTCTCCTCTCACCTTTGGCTCAACAAGTCTTCTTGGAGTCCTCCTCTTACTCAAGCAGTGCTCAAGCCACCACTAGGTCATACTTTACATATCTTAGGGTGGCACTGTATTTGAGGGTTCACATTTAAATGTGCCAAATGCATCCAAAGCCTGGTTTACATTTAGGAGCTTTATAATTTTTTTGGCTTAAGCTCCGGTGTATCTGGTCTATCTGAAAAATAGACTTCTTTTTTTTTATTGAAAATAGACTTATTCTTTTATTGAAAAAATATATTTCAATAATTTCTGTCATTTTTAATTCCAAGAGGAACCATCACCCAGTTGAAACTGTGAACCTCTCTCACAAAGTCTAAGTGGCCCTTGATTTAAGCTATAGGCACCAGTCTCCACATAATCTACTCATAAGCATCGTGGTGTGGAAATTGGCTATGTCTGCCTTCTCCAAATCATTCAATAGAGTTTCAGCTTTTCTCAGGCATTCTGCATATTTATAAAAGTTTAGCTCGATGCAGTATTCCAATAAGACCACCAGTTGTATGCCTTTCAAAGGATGTCACCTTCTGAAGGCGTTCCACATGGCTATAATCTTATTACCTCCGATTGAAGTAGTCACAGACCAAACTAAACGGTGAGTAAAGATTGGTTATAGGGATTCTCTTTTCCCATCAGAGTCAGAGTAATTGACTACCCTCTCCCTTGTGGTGTGTGTCAGTCCTGACTTGATTGGTGAAGCCACTCCTACAGATTTCAAACTCTGGGCCAGGGTAGGAAAACACAGGTTGGCTTCACTTCATCCTCAGTCTCCTATCTTCTTTTAAGTAACCATGAGATATATTTAGGAACTGCTGGTTTCTGAGCTAATACCCATGAGGCACCAAGGCAAAAAGAAAAAAGAAAAAAAAGGCAAGTTAAACACACTAAAACTGCTGGCCATCTGCTAATCATTCATTGCACATGTAAATTTCACTTGCTTTTTTTTTTTTTTTTTTTTTTTAACATTTGCTGGCACTATTTTCACTTTTATATCCTAAATTTGTGTGGTAAGTGTTCCTTTTAAAGCATAAGGCAAAGTAGCATAGGGTGGAAAGTTATGGATTTTAGAGAAAAGTAGACATGGTTTTTCAAACTAGCTCTATTATTTGTTACATCAAGAATCCCAGAGAAGTTTCTTCTCTAATCTTCCTCAAAGTTCTTATGTGTATATTAAGGGTAATGATTCCTATCTTACAGTATTAATGAGAATTCGCTGAAGATTCATTCATTCCACAAATGTTTATGTGCCCCTACAGGAACTGGACCAAGGGAAGAGGACACAGAAGGTAAAAGGAAGCAAGACCAGCATGTTCTCCCACTCTAGGGCTCCTACCAAGAGGTTTTGATAAGCAATCACATTTGTTCCCAATGACATTAAAGAAAAAGTGAAGCATCCTGTAGGGATGCATAGCATGACATCTACATAGACTGGGGTCATAGACGGAAATTGTCACCACATGCAAGTTCAAGGGAAATGTTCGGCCTCCAGGGTAGGCAATCCCTGGTTTATAACTCTTCACCTGTTGCTAGACATTTTGACTGAGTGTGGAATAATAAGGAGTAGATAGCTAGACAGAGAAGCTTTTGGGAGAGAGCAGGAAGGAAGAGAATACAGCGTGAGAAAAGACCTGAAACGCTCAAGAAATTCCAGCAGGGCTATGAGGTAAACAGCAGGGGATAGACTTGACCTGAATGCCAGAGGTGTGATATGTTCTCAATTAATGAAAACTATATTCATCATTCAAAAACTGTGTATTACTTGACTTCTAGAAAGTAGGCAGTGTTCTGGTTAGTAAGTGGTTTGGAACTGAGTTTTAAAAAAAAAATTTTTTTTCCTAGAAGGTATCTAGCAGAGCCTTCCTGCTGAAGGTAAAACCTATTAAGTATAATATATATATGTATATGTGTGTGTATATATATGGAGAGAGAGAGAAAGAGAGCCTGAAATCAGATTGTCATTTATATAGATAGACATACATATATATGTGTGTATACAGTATATGTGTTACATATATGTGTTACAATATTAATGAGAATTCACCAAAGATTCATTCATTCCACAAATCTGATTGTCCTCAAGCAAACGGTAGCTTTCTTTTTTTGTTTCACTTTCTAGTATTGGCCAACGTCTCCCCTCTCCCCATGGGACACTTGACTCCAATTGTCATTATAAGATGTTAGACCTACTCTCTCTCCAAGACAGGAAAATGCCAGTCACCATGGGCAGGAGCTTTTGGCAGCTTTGCAGCCTTTAAATGCCTCATTTTGAATAAGTAAGGCACTTTCTGGAAAGATTTAAAACCATGTTCTATAAGTTGCAATTAGTGGCTTCCCACAAATTGCATATCACTCCAGCAAGTGAGGCCTCTCCAGAGTGCTTTGCTAACTGGCTTACAAGAGTGTATGTTATTGTTCTTTAGGGGGAAAATAGTTTCTCTTTTCCTTTTATACCCACTCACTTAGATACATATCATCATAGGTATGTACTGCAGCGGACTCTAGCTGTGTGTTTACAAGGCCCCCAACTAGGGATTAACAAAAGTAACATGGCATGTCAGCTTTCAAAGATATTTTATTTTCTTGGTGGGAATGTTTTTCCATTTCATTTTCAGTATGTAGGTGACTCCTAACCTACACTAGTTTATTCCCTTACATTGAGTAAATAAAGACGCCTGATAGTGAAGAAAACATATTTACAGCCGTTAAATATGACATCGTTGCCAGTGCTGAGCCAAGCTGATTTGGGTTCAAACAATAAAAGCAAAGATAGCAAGGAAATATGAGAAGCTGATTGTTGTGGTAGCAAAAACTTTCGATTGCACCTATGCAGTGAATTCATACCTTTGAACTAGGGGAAATTTTGTCAAAGCCTTTTTGCCTTTGCTAAACAGGTTTTGGGAAGACTTTAAGAGAAAAAGTGTTTAGCAAAGGCGAAGTATGGTTTGATCATTTTAGGAAGATGGCTAGTTGATGTGACATCAGCATTCAGGTGGGAGCTGAGAGTATTTTGATAGGCAGCCTCCAAACAGAAGCTGCCCTACTGGTCACCGTCAACTAGGAATCAATTCAGGCATAGTGCAAGGGTGTAGGAATAATGACATTTATTGTTTTTTAAAACAACAGACATAATAGATTTAGAAGCCTTGGCCGCTCCCCAGCATTTGGATGTAGACAAATGACTGGAGTGCTTTAGGCTTCAATTTCCCTGTCTTTGAAATGAAGGAATTAGAAAATCTTTAGTATCTTTTCTAGTCATAAGACTGCAAATTACATGAATTCAAATCCCAAGTTATTCTCTAATTCTGTCTTCAGAATAGCATTCACCTTCTGGACCTTAGCGTCCTATATCCTAGAATAACAACAATAAGTTGTATCTTATAACATTTTTAAATTAATTTAGATAATATATGTGAAAAGCTCTAGCAAAGGGCCAGACACATAGTAAATATCTCAATACATTTCTAGGAGCCTTGCTGATAATGGCTTGATTGAAAAGAAAAAAAAGTTAAGGGAATGATTGGGGGATTTTCCAGTCAAGGATTTCTGTACAGATGTGCCTTGACTTATGATGGGTTTGTGTACCAATAAAGTTGAAAATATCTTAAGTCAAAAATGCATTTAATACACCTCATCTGCCACACATCATAGCTTAGCCTAGACTACCTCAAACATGCTCAGAACATTTCCAATAGCCTACAGTTGAGCAGAATCACTTGGCTACACAGTACACTTTAGAGCATTGGTTGTTTACCCCTGAGATGGCGCGGCTGACCGGAAGCTGTGCTCACCGCCGCTGCCAGGCATTAAGAGAGAGTTATAGTACTCATATCATTAGCCTGGGAAAGGATCAAAATTAAAAATTTGAAATGTGGTTTCTACTGAATGCCTATCACTTTCCTGCCACTGTAAAGTTGAAAAATTGTACCACAGTATGCCAGGAACCATCTGCATTTTAAATAATTTTGCTTGAAAACAGATTCTGGGTACCAGGCAGACCCTTACCTAAGGAAATATTTTTTTCATTACTAACATTTGAACAGGTTAGCAGAGGTGAGAGATCTGAATACAGAAGTGGGATCAACATTAGAAACAGCCTTGGAGGACATCCAGCAGCCCATGCAAGTGGCAGAATGCTCATGGACAAGCCAAGTTTGTAGGGAAACTCCAATTGGATAGACAGGAATTGACTTCCAGATTTGACAGGTGTGGAATCTGTGGACATGATGTCATTGGTTTAGAGGGTTTATGCTCCATTTACCCTTACAGAGGAACCCAGGAAAGAGCATAGTGTGAGGGGAAGGTCATGGGATTAAGGTAAGACATTGTGGCAGAGAATCAAAAATGTGCACTCTTCCTTTCACAGTGTGGAGCGTGTACAGGAACGATGCTGCTCACCCAGGACTTATGCTTTTCACCTTTGTGCTCCTCACATATGGCCATGTGCCCGCCACCCCCCACCCCCAAATGGCATGTGTGCAGAGTGATATGCGCCACTTCTGGGCTGGATATTTGCACTGTGGTTACCTTCTGCCCCTTTTCTCTGAATCAGCTGCTGAATGCAGCTCTGCCCAGGCCTTAGGAAAAGGTGAAGCCTCAACTGGCAGGGGCCCAAGTTCACCATATCCAGGAAGCTGTCCTTGAACCAGAAATACCCATGTTGTACTCTGACATGAACAAGAAATGGATTTCTATTATATTAAGCAACAGAAATGTTCAGATATATTAGTTCTCCCAGCAGGAAGGATGTATTGATAATAGCAACATGGATGGAGCTCAAAACATCACATTTGATGAAAAAAGAGACTTACGTAAAAAAATTAGACTATATTATCACATTCAAATGAAGTTCAAGAACAAGCAAAAGTTGTGGGAAAATATCAGAAAACTTGCTTCCGCTGGAGGCGTAGGATGGGATTTGACTGGGAAGAGGCCTAGGGGAACATGCTGGAATTATATTAATATTCTATTTCTTGATGGAGGTTTGGGTTCCACAGGTGTATGCATTTGCAAAAGTTAGCAAATGTAGAGGTAAGGTTTGTGTTCTTCCTTGTACAATACATTTTACACCAAAGGAAAGGCTGTAAACAAATATTGAACTGTAGTTAATGATATGTGTGGAGAAAAACTTAAGGAAAAGACTTATTAATGCCTCAAGTTTACTAAAAAAAAGCATTGAAAATAAGATTAAACATGTATTTATGGATAAACTACTGAAACTGAGAGATATTAACAGTAATAGTCAAAATTTTCACCATAAGAATGAAATCGAAAGGGATTTGAACGCAGGTCTGTTTCACTGTAAATCCTTGTTCCTGTGCTCTCTCATGTCTGTATTGGAATTCATGGGCGGAAAATTTAAATGATCTGAATCACTATGAGAAGAAAGATACATGAAAAAAAAATGAGAGGTTAGATTTCCAAAGATAAGCCAGGTAAATATCATGGAGAGTTGCAACAATGTACTGCTAATGAACTCTAATACTTAGAGCTAATGTTGAGTTTTCTGAGGGTTGTGACATTCATACATGACTAATTAACCTACACAGCAAATCCATTTCACTTGCTGCCATGACACAGCCAATCAAGACTGGCTCACTGTTTGCTCATTTGGAAAATGATGAGGATTCCCATTTAGACTTAATTACACTACAAAGATTGACAATTATCTTCTCTATAGAAGCATCAGATGCTTCAATATTAAACTGAACATGTGCCTATAATTATGTCCATAATTTGTCTAGCGGAAAATGTAACCCAGTCATTACCGAGATCTAATGCCTGTAATTAGATATGGAAAAAAAATACCAAATGGGAAAAGTGGGTTGTTGGGATGTTAGGACCATTACAATGTGAGAATCTGTATGAAGCTATTAGTGGGAACTCAGTAGCAACCAACATCTCTTGAATTGCTGCCCTCTATTAAAAATAATTAGGAACTGTAAGAGAGAGGGGAAAATGATGGCTGAGTAAAACCATAGTACAATCGCTTTTCCAGTACTTCACTGCAATCATTAAAAATCCCATAGGCACCTCAGATTCAACACATTTGAAACTGACTCATTAGCCACCTTTGCCCCACTATAGCTACTCTTTCTCGTGTGTTTGCTGTCTTAGACAATTGCAAAGCATTGTAGAATCATCTGCAACAACTATTGTCTCACTCCTTTCTCCTAATCAAACCTCCGTGATTCTAATTATTAATGGTTTCCAAGTGTGTTGCTCCTCTCCATGCTGTGACTCTTCCACTGTCTGCCTTCATCATCCTTGTATGGTCAATTTCAAGAGCATGTATAAGAATGGTGCTGCGTCTGCATGTTCTCACTCATAAGTGGGAGTTGAACAATGAGAACACATGGACACAGGGAGGGGAACATCACACACTGGGGCCTGTCAGGGGGTTGGGAGCAAGGGGAGGGAGAGCATTAGAAAAAATACCTAATGCCTGCAGGGCTTAAAACCTAGATGACGGGTTGATGGGTACAGCAAACCACTATGGCACATGTATACCTAACTAACAAGCCTGCACGTTCTGCACGTGTATCCCAGAACTTAAAGTATAATAATAATAATAGAAGAATGGTGCTGCTTTCCTCAAGTCCTTCCACTATGTCACTTATCTTCTGAATTTCTCCCAGTGTGATCATCTCTAATCACAAATCTCATTATGCCACTCTGCCATGCAGAAGAGTTGAGAGTGTCCACCTCTTTCCTAATAGCATTTGGCAGAACACAGCAAGTATGTTTTGTTTTTCACTGAATTCTGTGCCAGCTTCATGCTGGCCTGCCCCAGTCTGTAATTTAGGCTAGCTCCATTATATGGTTTACTGATTATGTAATGTGACATGCTCATTATTTCAGTTATCTCTTGCAGGACAAGTGGCTACCCCAAAATTTAATAGCTAAAAGCAATCATTTTTATTTTGCTAATGATTTTTGGGGGTAAAATGTAGAAATGGCTCCAAAGGGGGGTCATTTCTGATTGATATTGCATCAGCTGGGGTGGAAGAATCTTCTGCAAAATAGCTTCTTTACTCACACATGGTGCCTTAGAGCTTCTTGACCTCTCTCTCTCTCTCTTCATGTGGCTTCTCATCCTCCACGCTTTCTTCACTTGGCTTACCTTCTTACAGCAAGAGTATCTAAAAGAAGTCTCGCTTTTTACATGGAAGCTAGATTCCAAGAGTCAGGCAGTAGAAGCTGCCCAACTAGTTAAAGGCTATAAGAGAAAAAGGCATGGCAACACTTCTACCATAGTCTATTAGTGAAAGCAGTTCCAGAGACCCTCAGATTTAAGAGCACAGAGAAATAGACCCCACATCTAGATGGGAAAATGTCCAGGTCACGTTGAAGAAGAGCACATAGGGCAAGAGACACTGTTGCACCCGTATTTGCAAAAGTAAATCTATATGCATGCTATTTCATTCTTCTAAAATGCTGGATGGCTGTAGTTTTCAATGCTAATCGCTCTGTCTAGCCTACTCAAATGCACTTCGGAACAATTGCTCCACTTTGCATATTCTCTATGCAACCTCTCTCCAAAATACCCTTACAGTACTTAATGTCATCTCTTTAATGTTAGAGTGGAACAGCATGTCTATTTACTGACATATTTATCTCTCCCACCAGAATATAAGGATAAGCTTATGTCTTATTTACTTTAGAATACAGTTTGTATAACACAGATGCTGGTATATAGTAGATATTAAATACACGTTCTATTGATCACAAGCCTAATAAAAGGAATAAATAAATTGTTCTATTCATACATGTATTATCTATGCCTGGTGTACTTCCTGGAACAACTTTAGTACCTGGTGATTATCGGTTTCCTAGATGGCCCCCAATAATCTCCACCTCCTGTATTCACACTCTTCGTAGTTCCTTCCTGCATTGTGCCAAGGTTGGTCAATGTGACCAACAGGATATAGTAGAAAGGATGGTATTATGCTATAAAAGACATTCAATTTTTATCTCTTTCTCTCTCATAATTCACCTTGATAGAAACCAGCTGCCTTGTTGCAAGCAGTCCTACGGAGCGGCCCACATGGTGAGAAACTGAGGCCTCCTGCCAACGGCCAGATGAGGGAGGTTGCAACAAGATCCTCCAGTCCCAGCTAAGCCTTCAGGTGACTGTACCCCAGGCAACAGCTTGAGTAAAACCTCACAAGAGGTCCAGAGCTAGAGCCACCCAGCTAAGCTGCTCCCAGATTTCTGACTCTCAGAAACCATGTGAGATAATAAATGCTTGTTGTTTTAAGCTGCTAAATTTTGAGGTAGTTTTTTATACAGCAGGAGCTAACTATTTTATTTACTAATACATATTCGTGAATGCCATCCAGCATAGAAAGAATGAAGTGGTTCCATTCTTCTTCTTGGATTTTGAGCTAAAGTATTTTGTTGTTACTAGGATAGACACCTGGGTGGTAATTGCTATTTCAAGCTGGACACCTGGGCTTTTTCTCCAACACAAAGAACCTCTCAGTTACTACCAGAGAAAGTAATGATCTCACTTCTTGGAGTAAGTATTTGTGCTAATTAGCAGCATGACGAAATATAGCATGTCAAGCAAAAAACTATTTGTACTTAATCTTCCAACACATTTTCTTATAGAGAGGACATGATGCCAGATAAATAAACATTAAACTACTGTATACTATCAGAACTTGCAAAACAGCCTTACTTCGCTAGCTTTTATTTCAATCCCTAATTACTAAACTGATGAGATTTCTGATTATTTTGGTTGAAAGAAAAATCCCTCCTTTTGTCTCAACAAAATTAGAACATGAAAGAAAAAATAAATATATGAAATGACCTAGAGAAAGTATTATTTATATTTGTTTCTAAGAAATTCAGCAGGGGATTTTTAAAATGCCAGATTAGTAATTTTAGAATCTTTTGTATTCAAATATACTTCCATGAAATGTTTGCATTTAAAATAATAGGGAAAATTCTATAAATTACAGACATAACCAAACATCACATTCAGGACTTTAGTAATTCTTTAGTTGGCACTAATCTTTTCAGCCATTCAGCTACTCATCAAACATTTATAGAATGTCAACTGATAACTGGTCAACAGTTAGAATCTTGGAGTGCAAGAAATTCAAAGTGTAGGTGTCCAGCATGAATATGGCTGTTTAATCAGAACTTTTTCTTTTCCTCCTAGAAGTCATCTAAAAGATATATATATATATATATATATGTATATAGATATATAACATAGTACATTGTGTTTAGTGAAACTAGGAGACAAATTTAGTTCTTAGACCTCAAATACATGCACTTGCCATGGAATTGATAAAAATTGTGACCAAGTATGTTTGATGCAAAGTTTAAAATCTCAAAGGATAATTAATTACTTCTATGAGGAACACTATGAAGCCAAAATGCAAGAATTCAGAGAAGAGATAATAAATTTAGCAGAAGGATATGAAAGGTGAACTGGCAAATTTCAGAGAAAAAATAAAAGGGAAAATAAAACCATTACAGAAATGAAGATATCGTTGAAAGGCACCAAGATAGGATAAAGACAGAGAAAGTCACAGTAAAGGCACAGAAGATAGAAAGAAGAAATCAAACATAAGAAGGAAAATAAAAAGTCTAAAAGGTTTGGAAAGAAAATAGTAAACTATACAATATAGACAAAGAATGTCTAACACGCACAATATTAAAGTCCTTGAAGAAAAAAGCCAAACTGAATAAGACTAACTCTTAAATATATAATTCAAAAATACTTCCTGCCACATAAATACTATGAACCTACATATTGAATAGACACAAAATACACCGGGGAGTAGTTAATAGTTAATACTAGAATATATAGTTGACATTGGTAGTTTTTTACAATAAAAGGAAGAATTTCTCTGGTAAACAAGGTGAAAGGTCAAGTCACTCGTAAGAGGAAACAAAAATCAAACTGAGTTCAGATTTATCCTAAACAATATTCATTGACAGAAAACTGGAACAAAATCTGCAAAATCTTTAAGGAAAGAAAGTGTAAGACAAGGATTTTATATCAAGTTAAGCTTTCTTAGCTGGCAATTTTGAACATGGAATGTCCAGCAAGTATGTACCCATTATGTCTTCTTGATGAAATTAATAGAAAACAAAACTTCATTGAACCAAGGAATGACTGAGGAGATAAGAGCAAAAGAATTGGAGGTGGTTAATATATTCAATCCATTCTGATTGAGAAAGACTAAAAGAGAAGTGCATATGAGAGTGAGAAAGCATAATGCACACTTCCAATGCCTTGACAATGTGTAATAGAAATGATCCAACAACACAGATTGGGAAGAGAAGAAAGATTAGAGGTAAAGTAAGTTCACTGATTGCTTCATTAATCATAGCTGGGCTAGAAGTCATTTATTTATTACATGCTGATAGAGCATGTAATAGAAAAGTAAGTATATTTAGGTGTACAAAGTAAAACCAAAGAAAGATAAAATTATGGACTAAAATCTGGCGATAATAAACAGAAAATTTATTATTGCTCATAGCAAGACTAATAGTTGCTATCTAAAGAAACATTAATGTTAGCAAGATAATTGAATTCATCTGTATTTCATGATAAAATGAACAAAAAATAAGCAAAGGTATAGAATATCTAAATACCCTAATTTAAAAAGTACACCTGATTGATATTAATCATGCTTTGTATAATAAGAGATAACATACCTTGCTTGACATCACACTCAAAATCTGGTTGTGTATTAATTAAGTCACCAAGTAAACCACAATAAATTCTAAATAATAAATATGCAGACAGCATTATATTATTATAATTCAATGACTATTAATTGTAATAAAAAACAAATAATCCATCACCTTGGAGATTGATAAATTATTTCTTAACGAATTCTTAGTACAAAGAAAATACAGTGTATAACCTCAGCTTATCCAGACAATTATAAAAATCAAAACAGAACATGGGATACAACTAAAATCAAAAGAAAACTCAAAAGTTTTGCTATTCTTATCTTTAAACACTAAGACTTAGTATATGATGCAAGAAGTTAGATAAAGACAGCAAGATGAACATAAGGAAGACAGAAAGGACAAAGATAAATTAAGAAATTAAAAAGTTAAAAATCAGTCTTAAAAAGAAGTAAAACTAGTCATCTGAAAGCCAATTTTTCATAGATTATCAACTAATCAAGACATAAGAAAAGAAAATGTAAACACATAAAATAAAAACATGGGGGAAGTAACAACAGAAGGAAGAGAAATTTAAAAAGTCACAAGAATGGTACTACTCAACTTTACGTAAATACATCTGAAAATCTTGATGAAATGGAAAATTTTTAGGGAAATTACTAAAGCTTAGTCCAGAGGGACTATAAAATATAAGTCCACTTTCTGTAGAAGGAACAAACAAAAGTTGTTAAAAAAAAAAAAAAAAACGAACTGCCCTGGGGAAAGTATCACTAGGGGAATTATATCACCATTTAAAGAATAGATAATTACAATGTTGTTTAAATTATTCTATAATAAAGATGAACAGAAAAATTTTCCAGATATTTCATACGAAATAAGCATTTAATTTTACTAAAGCTTGATAAATGTTACACAGAAAACTACAGACTGATATGGTTAGGCTCTGTGTCTCCACCCAAATCTCATCTTGAATCGTACCCAATCTCAAGTATTATCTTTATAGCAGTGTGAGAACAGACTAATAAGCAGGCCCTATCTTTTTTTAGGAATAATATCAGTATCATTTCACAGAATATCATAAAATATGTAATATTAACATATTTGTTTATTAACATTAATATTAATAAACAGATTCCTGTAGAGCATTTTAAAATAATACTTAATGATCAAGTCGAGATTATTCCAGAAATGTAATGAGAGTATGATCGTAAAATCAAGAATTCCCATCTGGTTTAAAGTTCTTTACTAAACTTTAACTTGTGGTTGTTATTGGCTAACTTTAATTCACTAATGACACTGTTCTTAGCATGTCACATCTGTTAATTCATTTTATTCTCAAAAACATTCATTTTCCCATTTTATTCATGTAGAATGGAAGGCACAAAGAAGTTAAATTACTTGCCCAAAGTCACCCAGCTAGTAATTGCTGGCGTTGCAACTTGATTCCAAGTCTTCCGGCTCTGGAGACCATAATCTTATGAATTTCTTCACTTCTGTGGGACAAATAAATTAAAGATATTTTTTCCAACTTCCTAATGCTTATGTTATATACAGCACAATCAAACAGAAATGAGTTATCGGGTCAGTGCATAAGAGAAGCTGGTTATGTTTCTGAGGCACCTCAGACACCATCTGTGGTCTCACTGGCGATGGATGATTCGAGCAAATTGCTTAACACATGCATAGCCATAGTAAGTCTTCTGTAAGTTTTGACTGTATCACGATTGTCATGGAAGGATGGAGCAGGATGGTGTCTGCCTGTTGTGGATGTGTACGCTTCTATGCATCATGCATGGTATCACAAGTTCATGAAAAGAAGCCTCAGAATCCCCAAGAAGTAGCCAAAGATCTTTGAGCCAAAGATCTTTATTTCCCCATACTGAGTCTGATACTCTTTTTCATGGCTCAAAAGAATTCAGTCAGGGTGTTTAGAAAAATTAATTATTCTACTAAATAGATGACAACTCCCCAATAAATGTGTTTTATAAGTACAGGTATGCATGCATTTTTTTTTTTTTTTTTGCAAGATAAACATGTGCAATGTGAAAAAGTCAGAACCTCAGAATTATTAAGGGGGAAAGCAAGCAACCAACCAACCAAGAGAGCAAGGTGATCAAGAGCAGAGATTGAGCTCGGAGTTTCCGGGACTTTCTCAAGGGAAGGCATTTTGTCCTCTACTGATCACCCTTCAGTGACTCCTAAAGCCTAATTCCAAATCTCAATTTTCTACAGGTGAACGTTTGCAGAGAGAGTGATGAAACAAGATTCCCAAAGAAGAAATTGTTAATCCTTCGCTTTCATGCTCAGGCTCTTGACATTAATACCAGGATGTGTAAACTACATCCTGTCATTCGTGTTCATGTCAGCTTTATTATGTTATTTAGTGCTAATAGATTAGAATTCCAGAGCATTCCTCATTGGCAGTGTTCCTGGGAAGTACTAAAGACAGACAAGCATCTTCACATGCATAAAAAGAAGCTAATTCATATTTTTGCCTCCTGCTTCCTAGTGAAGAGTAAGCTCTATCAAGTGTGTCTCTGATGTACAGGGCAGGCACTGTGTGCTTTCTTAGTAAATAGCAATTAGTGGTGACGATGGATGCTAATACCATATTAAAATAAACTTTCAAGGCCAGCCCAACATGGAAGAGCATAGAAACTCCCTCTTGGTATGAGACAGAATGATCGGTAGCTTAAACAACTGCACAGGCCTCAAAATATTACTCATCCAGGAAAATAGAAGGCTAAGTACCAAATATCCATTCTAATATTCTAAATAGAGATATCATTGGGGGAAGATATATATTTTCAAGTTTTGGTTAATAATAAAAGCTAAAAAACAAAGGAATTCCCTCAGTTTTTAACTATTAACTTAATCTATTAACTGGAAAACATTCTCCTTCTTGAAATAGTTGGAGCAGGCAGTGTGGGAGAGTGGCTAACAGTGTGGCATTGGGAATCAGACTGACATGGCTTTACACCTGACAAGTGGTGAAAGCTTAGTTTGTTGATTCCTGATCTACAGCAAGGATCAACTGAGACAAAAAGGGGCTCTGAACAATGCCTGGCAGATATCTAGTGCTCATCGTGTTTGTTTTTGTTAGCTCTATAGTCTGCATCTAACCAAAAGGTTACCAGATAATTCTCATCTTTATGGATAATTGGCAATCTATTTCTCCTTTAAAATGTTTTCAGTGTGGTGGCCAAGCGTAGTGGCTCATGCCTGTAATCGCAGCACTTTGGGAGGTCAAGGCAGGCGGATCACCTGAAGTCGGCAGTTCGAGTCCAGCCTGACCAACATGGAGAAACTCTGTCTCTACTAAAAATACAAAATTAGTCGGGCACGGTGGTGCACACCTGTAATCCCAGCTACTTGGGAAGCTGAGGCAGGAGAATTGCTTGAACCCGGGAAGCAGAGGTTGCAGTGAGCCGAGATTGCACCACTATACTCCAGCCTGAGCGACAAGAGTGAAACTCCATCTCAAAAAAAAAAAAAAAAAAAATTTGTTTTCAGCGTCCACTTTCAGAACCTGAGTAAGATCAGATTAAGAGAAGGACAAGTGAGAATAGCATTCAATATCATGGTATGTTCGCCATGTGTGCTATGCTTAGAGTGGTTGTAGGGGCAGTGGTGATGGTGGTGGTGAGAGGTGTGTGGAAGACATACAATTTGGGGTTGTTTTAGGCAGGGGGCCAATTAAAATTTAAGATGCTGCTGTAAGTCAATTCAAACAGCAGATTGAATTATTTTCTTTCTGATCAGATAATTTGGGGTCCTGTGTTAACAAGAAGCATGCTCCTCCCTTAGGAAGGAAAAAACAGACTAGAGTAAAAGACAATGGTACCACCTTTAAAGAAAGTACCGAATTCTTCTTTTTAAAAAAGCTCATTGATGAGATGAGAGAGACCAAACCAAACAAAACATAACAGAACTGTTGCCTCTCTGTTTTGGGAGGAGTGCCAGAGAAGGCTCAATACAATGGACTTTATTGCATCTAAGTTCCATGTCAGGGCTCAGATCATTTTTCTCAGAGCTGTGTAAGCAGGTGTGGCTGCTTTTTGCTGATGGCTCTTCAGAATGGTCCCTTGGTGGCATCATCCCACTGCCTCCTTTTGTCCTGAGCCTTCATCACTCTCTCTTCACTGGGAGAAGAGATAATGTCTGTTTTCAGATCTATTCATGAAATACCAGACTTGGCAGAGCAGCCTCTCTGGAGAACCTGATAATTAAGACAGTTGCTTAATTAGAATGATGATGTGTGTGTCTGCATTGAATGCCAAGCACTATAATTACATTGTGAACCTGAAATGTGGGCCCCAGGCACTTCAGGTCAGCTTTCTAGGTATTTGCTTGCTTCATGGGGAAGCAAGGGCTGCTCAGTGTTCCTAACACATTTTAAACACCTTAGGCGAGTTGGAATGAAGGTGGGTTTTGGAGTCAGATGACCTGTCTTTAACTCACAGATCTGCCACTCACCAAAAGTGTGATTTGGGCCAAAATTTTAAAACTCCCTGAAGCTCAATTCTCTTTTCTGTTGCATAGAATTAATTATGTGTATATCATTGTATTGTTAGAAAGATTACATGAAATTATATTAACACAGTCCTCAGGAAATATTAGGCCACTTTCATTATTTGGTGTTTTCACCAGTGCAGTTAATTATAAACACTTGGATAAGTTTGCAGAATTTAGCAAATAAAAAATATAGATACATAACAATTTTCTAGCATAAGTGTATCCCAACTGACATGAGTCATCCTTACATAAATACTAAAAATGATTTGTTGTCTATCTGTAATTGGAATTGTACTGGGCATCTGTATCTTATCTGGTGACTCTACATTTGAGGGATCTTGAAATCCTCTTTTCGAAATAATCGTTTGTAGAATAACTGGGTGAAAACTATCAAGGCTATGTTAGCTCTCTCAAGCCAAACTTTCAAGTTCTACTCACAGTGCCCTGGCAGAATACAAACCTCAAACTTTCCAGCTTTGGATATTCAAAACAGGAAAAAATATCCAATGCAAACAGAGCCCTAAAAAGCAAGAACTGTGAGTATAATGTTGTATCATTAAAAAAAAAAAAAAAAAAAGATTTGTATTAAAAAAATCATTTAGGGATTCCCGAAATCTGAGAAAAGCTCCTTTGACCTGTTTAAACTTGTCAAGAACAATTTATAATTGCACGTTCTGAGCCTCGGGAAGAAATGACAGATTCTTCTCACCTTAGCCAAAGCCCTTAAAGCCCTAAAAGGCCAGAGCTGCACCAGAAAGTGGGAAACTGCAGAACGTCTGTGTGTGTCTGCAGAGGGGTTCCTCTCCTTAGCACATTCAGTGAAAGTCTTCCAAGGCAAACAGTTTCCAGGCTTAGACTCAAACACATAGCCGTCTGCTTCTCTCTAAACCAGCATGCAAATTGGTACATCCTCTAAGATTAGGGGTGAGAGGGGACGGCATGAGAGAATGTAAGTATAACAATTGTCTCTCAGAGCTGTGAGAATTTTTTTTTTTTAATATAGTGCATCTTATAGAAAACTTTTAGCACAGTTTCCAGCATATAAATATCACTACTAGAGAAGATCAGAGAAAGGCAGTTGGGAATAGGAAGGTCCTGGAGATGGGATAAGGGGACACTGGAACATCCCCAGATACCTGTTAGGAAGCAAGTTCTGGGAATAAACACAAGGATGGGTTTTTCTTTGCCATACAAAGTTTTGAAAGCTAATGATGAGACACAGAAAAGCATTATGTACTAATGCTTGTGTACAAACAAGATAATGAAGAACTAGGGAAGGCAGAGGGCTTCACTAACCCTAATCCTCACACTGTCCTAAATAAGTATACACTCCACATATACTCTCAATGACCAAAAATAAGGGTAAGTTATGATCTATGCATCCATTTAAAAGTGCATTGTTAGAGAGAAGGAATAAATTCTAGTGTTTGACAGCACAGAAGGTTAACTGTAGTTAACAATATGTTGTATATTTCAAAATAGCTAGAAGAAAAGATATGAAATGTTCTCAACACAAAGAAATGGTAACTGTTCCAGGTGATGTATATCTTAAATACCCTGACTTGGTCATTACACATTCTATGTGTGTACCAACATTTTACATGTGCCCCATAAATACATGCCAATATTATGTATCAATAAGTAATAAAAATGTATCAATAAGTAATAAAAATTATTTCCTGAAAACAAGGAAATAATTACAGTATTCTGTATGAACTTTGTAAATATGCATATAAAAAGTTTCACTGGACACTATTGGAAAATGTACACTTTTGAAGAATGAGTATTTTTTGAGATGTTCACACTATTTTGCTAAATAAAAATAAACAATTGACAAAAAATTATTGTATAAAACTAAAAGGACAGATATCAAAATGTATGTACCATGACGTCCTAGAGGTAGATGGATTGTGTGTCATTACATAAAGGATCATTTTTTATAACTTTGTGTATTACAGATTTCCTACTCTGAATATTATGTCTTAATTTTTAAATTAGAAAAGATGGCAAATATGAAAAATACCATCAAAATCCATAGATAATACCCCTCCTACATCCCTTCATAAAAATTTAAGATTTTGTTAGGGATTTGCTCATATGAAAAATGATAGACCAATTGACAGACCGCTAGCAAGACTAATAAAGAAGAAAAGAGAGAAGAATCAAATAGACGCAATAAAAAATGATAAAGGGGATATCACCACCGACCCCACAGAAATACAAACTACCATCAGAGAATACTATAAA
>NW_012109919.1:6499062-6510161 GCF_000951045.1 Mandrillus leucophaeus | reverse complement strand
GCCTCCCGAGTAGCTGAGAATACAGGCGCACCACCACTCCCTGGTGATTTTTTGTTTGTTTGCTTGTTTTTGTTTTTGTTTTAGGAGAGATGGGGTTTCACCGTGTTAGCCAGGATAGTCTCGATCTCCTGACCTCATGATCTGCCCACCTTGCCCTTCCACAGTGCTGGGATTACAGGCGTGAGCCACCGCGCCTGGCCGCCATCCCTATTCTTCACAGACAGCATCAATCTCACTGGTGGGTCCCTGTGCAGTCCAACTTGCTCCATGTCTAAATGTCAGTCCTAGACACCAAGGAGACAAGTTTAAAGTAGGGAATGTCTTCTTTTTTCCTTTTACAAAACACAATGATGATAAGACACAATAGTGGAGTTAGGATGAAGGAGAGGTAGATATAAAGATATGGAGGGACATCCCTTGAGGGATAGAAATAGTTTCACTGATGAAATGCCTAAAGGAGAAAGAGGAGAGACAGATGAGACAATTATCTCAAAGGAGGAAAATGGTAAAAAGGCAAAGAATTAATGTGTGTGAACTGGTGCATGGTAAGTACTATAAATATCTTAGTTGTAATACTGTTAGTCAATCAAGGATTTTCAGTTACTGTTCCTACGATTTTAACTGTTACTGTAACTACTATCACTGCTATTAAGACAATACTATAACTATTGTTACAACTACTGTGTCTGCTAGTACAATAACTACTATTATGACTGCTACTATAGCTACTATTACTGCTGTCATGGGATCCTGGAGGTGTCGTTTCATCAGCCAGAAACCTGTGTGGCTGGCGGCACCTTCTGCCTGAGTATTGCTCGTGCCCACTGGGCTTGTTCCGCCCACTTGGCCAGGCAGATTGTGCTTGGCTCCAGCCACCAGCCCAGATCCCACGCCTGCCCAGGGAGAGCTAGGCGCGGAGTGGCAAGGGGTGTGTGGGTGAGCGAGCGCAGGCTCCGGCAACAGCCAGACATACAGGCTACTGCAGTGGGGCAGGCAGCTCCAGGCTCCAGCGCAGGTATGGCTCTGCGTGAGGCTGCAGCTGGACCAGATGTACTGTATGTGGATTCTGCTGTAGGCACCCGTTTGGATGAGGGGAACACGGTGGCTCCTGGAAGCTTGGAGATGCCAGGAACCACAGAGCCCCAATGAGAGTGTCACAGCCCTGGCTCAGCGAGACCCTACGTCTGAGCTCCCCAAAGGAACACGGCTCTTCTCTCCTTCTCGTCACCTGCAACGTGGCAAGCAAGGGAGCGTGTTTCAGGCCTGTTTGTTACAGCTCTTTGAGTCCCGCCAGGCGGGTCCTGAGTTCTTGTCCTGTGTCCAGGGAGACGAGGTATGCGGACAAATGGAGGCTGAGCAAGGTGGAGAAGAGCTTTATTGAGTGGCAGAACAGTTCTCAGGATACCCGAAGTGGGTAGCTCCTTTTTGCAGGCAGGTTGTCCCTCCTTTCCTCAGGAAGGTTGGCCCAACAAGTTGAGGAGACCCACAGTGGGCTTCTCGCTCTCACAGCCGGTACTCCTGACTTCTGTGTGAGTCTGGCTGGGTCTGGGGATTTTTATGGGTTCAGAAGGGAGGCAGTGCATGCTGATTGGTCCATGGGTGGCCATGGGTGGGCCTGGAAAAAGAACCATAAGTGCTCAGTCCAGGCCACAGACTCCGACCGGAACTGACGGCGGGGCCTCCAGGATTGAAGCCATCCCTGGCTTGAAGGTGGGGCTTCACTAGGATCCGTCCCTTTCTGTCCAGTAGCCTGTCTTCCTCTTGCTGCCATCAACATGCCCTCCGCAGCACCCAGGCTGTTCGTGTTGAAGGGTGCCTCTAGGCCTCAACCCAGCAGCCCACAGCGCTTCCTCGCCACTCTCCCGAGATCATCAGTGCCCAAAGTCCAAAGCGGGCTGGGGAGGCAGGGAGCTGGTGTAACAGCGCCTCCCTGAGCATGCGCACACCTGGCCAGGTTGCAACAGCACCCAGGCTTGGCCATAACTTTGCTCCAAAATTGAAGTGGGCACAGGGAGCAGGCAGAGGCCAGGAATGGGAGCAAGAAGGCACTTCTGAACCTGTGGGTCGAGGCTTCCTGGCCCCCACGAAAGCACAGGGATGCCTAGGTCTGCGGCGGCAGCTCTGCAGCTGTGCCCCAAGCACGGGGCTCCCCACCCTTTAACTCGTTAGGGGGCGAGTCTCCTGCCTGTTCCCAGCTACTCCCGCTCCGCCTCCCACCCACCCTGGCTTTGCTGAGTGCGCAGCTCTGGCGGCACCTCCCCTTCTGTAGCCGTTGTCTTTGCAGCGGCAGCTCCAGACAGGTGGCTGGTGCCATCACTGCTACTACTACAATTACTATCATGACTACTTCTGTAACTATGGTCAATCTATTTTATAGGGTTGTTATGAAAGACACTATATGTAAAGCTTATACATATGTGCTTGGCATACTGTGTGCCCTCAATAACTCTATAGCATGTCTATATGTCTATTTTTATTTATTTTTATTTTATTTCTTCTTCTTTTTCTTCCTTTCTGTTTTTTGTCTTTGTTTGTTTGAGAGATACAGGGTCTCACTTTGTTGCTTGGGTGTCCAGGCTGGAGTGCAGTGGTGTGATTACGGCTCACTTCAGCCTCAACCTCCTGGACTCAAGCAGTCCTCCCACCTCAGCCTCCCAAGTAGCTGGCACTACAGGTGCGATACACCATGCCTGGCTAATTTTTTTTTTGTTATTTATAGAGATGGGGTCTCACTATGTTGTCCAGGCTGGTCTTGACTCTTTGGCTGAAGCAATTATCCTGCCTCAGCCTCCCAAAGTGCTGGAATTGCAGGTGTGAGACATCACACCTGGCCTGTAGAGCATGTTTAGAGGTGGATTGTTTGAGCCTCATTTTTATGGTAGCATTTATGTACAAGGTTGTAAAGATATATTGGGAGGAATTTGTCTTATGGTCTTGAATGCCAGGGAGTTTGGATTTAAATTTTAAAGGAACCCCTCAAAATTTGTAACCAGGGAGTGAAAACTTACAGACTGCTAGTTGAGGAAGACTAAATCTGGCAGTAAAGTACAGCCTAAAAACAGAAAAGAAGTGCAGTAGAAAATTTTATTACAATGCTATTGTACTAGTTCAGGCATGAGCTGATAAACGCCTGAAGTAACACAGGGACCATGGGATTGAAGGGCTTTGCATGAACATCAGCAGCAGCATCGAGTTTAGAGACTTTTGTCAGAAAAGGAGAAAAATAAGGTAACTCCAAGTCCTCAAATCCGAGCGCAATAGACACCATTGTCCTTCTTCAACCCCATCAATCTGAATATATCTAGTCACTTGGAGGAAGAGGAACAGTTATTGAGTGCATACAATGTGCCAAGCTCTCATGTATGAGCTTTACATACAGCCACTTTCATAACATCCCTAAAAAATAGATTGGTGCTTGTCATATTAGTAGTCATAAGAGTAATTGTAGTGATAGAAGTGATAGTAGTTGTAGTAACAGTCACAATACTAGTTGTAGTAATAATAACGACAAATCCTTGATAGATTAATAATAATATTACAATTAAGATATCAATAACATTTACTATGCACCAGATAGTTCATATACATTATCACAAATAATTATATAAAACTTTAAATGTGAGTATTATTATACCCATTTGTTCAATGAGGACATTCAGAATCAGAGAGATTAAATGACTTTCTACCAATTAGAGAATAGAGAGCTCAGGCTGGGCGCGGTGGCTCACACCTGTAATCCCAGTGCTTTGGGAGGCTGAGGCAGGCAGATCATGAGGTCAGGAGTTCAAGACCAGCCTAGCCAACATGGTGAAATCCCGTCTCTACTAAAAATACAAACAATTAGCTGGACATGGTAGCAGGCACCTGTAATCCTAGCTACTCGGGAGGCTGAGGCAGGAGAATTGCTTGAACCCTGGAGATGAAGGCTGCAGTGAGCCGAGACCACGCCACTGCACTCCAGCCTGGGCAACAGAGCGAGACTCCATCTCAAAAAAATAAAAAATAAAAAATAAATAAATAAAAGAGAGAGAGAGAGAGAATAGAGAGCTCAAACTTTGACTGCCTGGGTCTGAAGTTCATTGTCTTCGCAGCAAGGGATTTGGATACTCCTAGATGAAAGCCCAAGGTTCAGTTTTTGGCTCACTGATTTGCAGTCTAAGGAACTCAATTTTACCAGTTTACCCTGTATCTATTAGGCTTTGAAGTTGTCAGTAGGAATCAAATGACAATAGTCTTGAATAAATTGGAAGAGTCTACATTAAGGTACCCTCAGGATATATCTATTAAGACAACTGGCCTTTATCACTTACTTAAGGAAACCCTTCTTCTGGAAAGCAGGTCAAACTAGAATATGAAATAGCAAACCAGAGACCTGCTGGTTGCACCAATAACTAGATAGTAGAAGAAATTGATGTTCTTAAGAAATATCTCCATCACTAAGATTTCTTAATAAATATCTCATGATATTTAGTTCTGTATAATTGAGAGTGATTCCCTACATCTGAGCCCCTTTTCTCCAGCCAGGGCCACTGGAAATGCCTGAAATAAAGCAGTGGCCTTGGGAATAGAAGGGCTACCATGAATAGTAACAGCAGCATCAAGTGTAGAGATTTTCATTAGAAAGGAAAGAGACTGAGATAACTCCAAGTCCTAAAATCTGGGTGTAGTAGACAACGGATATTCCCCTAGATAATCTGAAAGTGTTGGTTACTCTGTTCCAAGGAAATAGAATTTTATTCTGTCATTAACACCAGAACAGAATAGTGTTGATGACAGAATTCCATTTAAAAGATTCTATTCCCTTGGTAGTAGTCTATTGTGAATTTACCATTACTTTCACTTGAGATTCCCTCTCTTGGGATTCCTGAAAGGCAATCCTGTGCTCTATCCTGAAAACACAGTGACTTCAGAATGACAGTTATTGTGATGAAAACATCAGTCCCTCTTCTTCTTTATAAAATGCAGTGTCCATGTGGCTCAGAAGAAAATATGCCCTGAAGTCCTATGTAACTGAACCCCATAGAGATCCCTGGAAAGATTGATTAGACTAAAAATGTATTGCTCCTCCCCTCTACCTAATCCCACATTTCTCAAGTAGATGGAGAGAAGCACACACATGCACAAGCAATGTATGGGAATGAGTTCTAGTTGATAGATGAAAAAAGAGAAACTACTTGCATTAAGAATATTTGCCTTTCGGACATGTTAAAACACCCATTAATGCAACTTAGAGACTTAAAACCCCTCTAGAGAAGTTTTCTGATTTATGAGGGCAAAGGGGCCTCAATTTGTTATGCAGTTTAAATTCCAAGCAAAATTTCCATCAACAACCTGAATGTCTGAAAGGAACCTCAGATTATGCATTTGCGGAACAGGATGATTAATGCAAATCTTGCTGTTTTAGCACCGACGAGAGACAGACCCAGGACTCTGAAAATTTAGCAGGGAAGGGTCCCGTCTGGGCCCTCTCTAGGGACAGACCCAGGACTCTGAAAATCTAGCAGGATAAGAGTCCATTCTGGGCCCCCTCTAGGGTGACTTTGAAAAGGGATACTGCTGCTGGCTTTCAGAAAGGCAGAAAGGACTGTGGTTCTGTATCTTCTTCCACTTATTTCAAATGGTTTCGATTTGCAGGGCTGCCTTCTGACTCTCGTTATTTTGCATTATAGTCCAAAGAGCAAATTTTCCCTCTTCTACCTCTGTTATCTTTTCTGAATTCTGCATTCCAAAAAAATAAATATAACCTTTATTTCAATAAATTCTCATTTAATATTTAAAAAGAAAATTGATTATAGTCTTGATTCTATCATTACAAATTGCACCTTTGCTGCTTTACAAAAGTACCCTTCTTGGCCTCAATCATATCATGATTAAAATAAGAAAATAATCTGCCATGACTAATTTATTGTATTTATTATAAAATTTAATGAATTATTATAGGAAACATTTAATATTACTTCTTTCCACAGTACTTCATTTATAGCACATAGAATGATCTTACTGGTTTATACACCTATCTGTTCATCAGAAAGAGATATCTCTATGTCTATTCATTCTTTCATTAGTTAATTATTTCATGCACTTATCAATTGACAACTATGTATCTGCCAGGCACTTTTATAGGCACTGGGGTCTTTTCTAGGCTCCCCTCACTATCAATATAAAAGCTTCCCTGGGGTGATCTCATTACTTTCATTACATGTTAATTGCTCACAAACTTGTATATCCAGCAAAATTTCTCTTCTGTATTATAACCTAAATACTAACTAAGCATGTCCTCTTAACGATCCTTCAGGTAACTGAATCTTATGCCTAAAGATGCCTAAAGATGAACAAGGAGTCCCACACCTTTCTCCCTATTTGTTGACATTAAAAACAAACAAAATCCTGAGATTTATCATTCACTTATTCCCATCTTTCACACAAACTCTCACAATAAGGTCAATTAACCACCTGATGCTGTCAATCTATTGCCTAAATATTTCTTGAATCTATCCATTTAATTTATTTTTACTACTGCTATAATGAGGCAGACAGTCATAATTTGTCCCCAGTTATACTGTAACAGGTTCCTAATTAATTCCCCCTGCGTCAGCCTTTTCCCCGTTTTAATCCATCCTCCTCACAGTAGCCTAAGGAGATTTGCTAGTTTGAGTCCTGGGAGACGAGATGGGGAAGATGGGCTGAAGCTGCAACATGAAGGTCTATTATGAGCAGTTGGCACCTCCTACAGTGCCTGCCACTTGGTAAGTTCTCAGTTCGCTTATTTGTTGTTGTTTCTGAAATACAGGAAAGCATTTTGAAAATGACAGGATTCCACAAAATTATGTTACATATAACATATTTTAGCCTAAAGGTAATGACATTTACTCCAGTGAAGTGTTTCCCCTTCCTTCCTTCCTGGATTAAGAATGTAAGCCATTACATTATTATGTATTCTTACCAAAGGAACTTCTAAATGTCAGAGGTAAGTGAAATGCCAAGATATGAATGGAAATGTCACCTTACAAATTCATTGAAATTTTTATTCTAATGGAAATTGGATAAATCTTATGAAATATAGAGAAGTGAGGAAGTGTTTGGGAAATGGCAATCTGACCAAGAGAAATTGATTTAAAGTTCATCCTTGTAAGTTGCTACTGATGTGGAAAAATTTCAGCAAAATTGTGGCTGAGGCTGGAGTATTATGACTATAGATGAACATTGACTTTTTATTTAATTTTTTTGTTTTTATGGATACATAGTAGGTGTATATATTTAAGGGGTTTATGAGGTATTTTGATACAGGCATACAATGTGAATTAATCAAATCAGAGTAAATGAGGTATCCATCAATTCAAGCATTTATTCTCGACTTTGATATTGAACCCTGCAAAGTTATGAGCACTAAAATATCTTGTATGGCCTTCCAGAGATACTTTTCTCTATATTCTAAATGTATTCCCTACACTCAATAATTTGTTTGTTTTATTTACTGCTAGTTTATGGAAAGTCTTGAGTTATCAGATGAGATAAATTTTTAAAAAGAGAATTGACCAGCTACTACTTGGGAAGCTGAGGCAGGAGAACGGCATGAACCCGGGAGGTGGAGCTTGCAGTGAGCAGAGATTGAGCCACTGCACTCCAGCCTGGGTCACAGAGCCAGACTCCGTCTCAAAAAAAAAAAAAAGTGAATTGAATCAAAGCCTCACGTAGAATTTATAAAATCACAGCTTTGTGATGTTTGCTTTTCTGCTTCTGAAATAAAAACATTATCATACTTAAATAACTCATAGTGTGACAAAGGATAAAATTGTCTGTATAGACTGACCTAGAGAGACATCATTTATGTCTTCAACAGCACAAACCTTAGACATCTTGGCACAAAGTGAATGCTCACTAAATATATGAAGCATAAATATAAAAAATTCTTATTGCTCAGAACTCATTCCTGTATCTCTTAAAATCACTCCAAATGTGTTAATGAAGGTTCATGAACGAACAGTATGCACAAACATTTCCTAAACTTCCTCAAAATTCCTAAAAAGTTGAAAGAAATGTGCATTTGAATTTCATTTCATTTATTTGCTCAGATGAGCTGCGTCAAGTAAGAACTTAACATCTCTGGACCTCAAGTATTTCATCTGTAAAATGGGAATAATTATAGTGCCTATATCACATGAAGTATTTAGCAAAGCGCTGGGCAGTATGTCACTCCTGGCAAGTACTTATGTGTGCCTATGCTGGCAGAATGTCACTTCTTAGATTCTACAAAAAGAGTGTTTGGAACCTGTTTCATCAAAGTGCAGGTTCAATTCTGTGATATAAAACAGCACATCACAAAGCGTTTTCACAGATAGCTTGTTTCTAGTTTTTAGGCCTGGATATTCATATTTCCTTATAAGTCCTCAATAGGTTCGGAAACTTTGACGGTGCCAAGCTATCTGTGAAACAAGCTATCTGTGAAAACACTTTGTGATGTGCTGTGTTATCTCACAGAATTGAGCTCAGGCTGTGCCTGAGTTCAACAGGGTGTGAATAAAGAATTACCCTTCCACAACGAGGCTTCAAACAACAAATATTTGTAAAACACTGATGATAACACAATCCACAAGGCCCTTGCACCTGGTGTGCACTTTTCGATCTGGCAAATGCTTTTCTCCTATTCATTCTTACAGTCAGGAAACATCAGAAGTTTACTTTCATCTGACAGGAGCAGAAGTATTCCTTACTTCCTTGTTTCATGGATAAATTGTCTCTAGAGATCTATGCTAAAATATATTCATTGTATCACACGGCATCACACTTTTACATTAAATGGGCAAAATCATGCTGATAATTTGTAGGAAACTGGAAATAGCAGGAACATTAGGAACATTAGGCACCCTGCTGAGACACTTGTTTTCCATTGGAAGCAAGATAGAAAAAAATGAATACACTAAAATCTACCACCTCTGTGAAATGTCTGAGAATCCTGAGAATTGCAGCATATTGGAATAAATTTCCCTTTTCAAGTGAAGAACCAGTAGGCTCGCTTTGCATTCTCTACCTTAAGAGGACAGAAGACACATCTCTCAGTTGCTGTCTTTGGATTTTGTTGGCAGTATTGGAGAGTTTGACTGCAGCTAAATTAATTTGCCAAGTGGCTTGAAAACTTGCAAGTTTGAGATGGAACCTAATACAGACGTATCTCTCTACCTGTACAAATGATTACGTACATTGGCCCTTTGGGCTCAGTAAGAGCAATGATAACTAGAATTTCAGTGGTGGTTCAGAGTGCTTTATGGAATCTATAGTAAGCTCTGTTAGATGAATCACAAAAGAAATATCTAGAATTTGGAAGCAAAGCCCTATTATCATTGGTGAAGTAACTATTCTGTGTGCAGTGCCTCTTGTTTTACTTCTGGGCTCTGTTAGATTCTAAATTCTTGGGCATAATCCAAACTGTTCCTGATGAATGTGACATTATTTGATCCAACCATTTGGAGAGTGTCCTTGAAATTACTAAGGGCAGTGATAAAGTTATTGAAACCTCTATTCTATGATGGGAGAATCACCAAGAACTAAGCTCGGTTATTAGTAATTATGGTTTGTATTGGTCTACTTGACAAAGAACTCTGACCAATTGAGAGCTGGCTGAATATCAGGGGGACATAGGATGAGTAATAGGCAGGACCAATTGTAGAAATAAGTAATGTAGTCTATGCAAATTTTATTTTTTGATTTTTATAATATTGTGACAAATATTTTATCTTCTCTTTCCTTTATGTTTCTACTTATACTGGTAGTATTTATGGTGGTTAAAGTTAACATTATTTCAAAGTTTCACAATATTTGAATGGAAAATCAAGAGAGCAAAAGGAAGAGGGAATATCGATCTAGACAGTTCAGACTTTCTGCCAGTTTAAAAAATGTGAGATATTAGATTGTCTCTAGTTATAAGTAGAATCTGTTTTCAAGTGTAATCTCTATAGCGAAAAAATGGAAAGGATGCATGAGTATACTTGATGAAGTTTTATAAATTGAACAAAGTGTATAACCAGCATCCAAATCAAGAAATACATTGTTGCTAGCAACAGTGAAAGGAAGGAGGAGGAAAGGAATGAGGGGAGGTAGTTAAGATGCTCAATAATAAAGGAATGGTTAAAAAGCACACTGATATATTATTGGGTGACAGCATACTATGCTAATCTTATTGTAGAAGAATAATAATGTGTACCATTTAAAGTTTTTGCTGCAAGCAAAGGAAACCAATTCTGACTCTGATAATAAACAGAATGGAGTTGACTGGAAGGATGTTGGCAATTCAAAAATTATGGAGAAACCAAGATGGAATAGTAGGCTTTTTTTGTGTGTAGAAACTACAGAGGTGGGTGGGCACATAGCTGAAATAGTCTAGTTATGGTGCTGCTAGTGGAACTGAATGAACCGCAACCATTTTCATCGTCATTCAGTTCCAGAAATACAACCAGCATAATTCAACTCATCTTTTATAACCATAAATAAACTTGACCCTTTTAGAAGTCAGTAGGGGCTGCTAGCTTGCTTCCTTTTTCCCTCCCTCCCTCCCTTCCTCCCTTCCTTCCTTCCTATGCAATCCTGTTGAGAATTTTGTAACGCACATATCATTTTGCATATTTGTAATAGTTTTTTCAAGAGGATTTTTTAGAATCAGAAGTGCTGAGTAATTATGTGTATATATTTTTAAAGTTTTTAATGAATGTTCCCAGATTTTCTTTGAGAAAGAATTACCAATTTATGCTTCATCACCACTCTATGACTCTTCAGTTTTCTTCATTTTTGCCCAGACTAGTGGAAACATGTTAGCAATTTTTTTGTGCATCATTGTATCAACCTCTCTTTTTATTTGAGACAGGCTTTCCTGTGGGGAAAAGAAAGAAAGATCAGACTGTTACTGTGTCTATATAGAAAGAAGCAGACTGATATCAGAGACTCCATTTTGTTCTGTATTTGAGATGCTGTTAATCTGTGACCCTGCCCCTATCCTTGTCCTTGCAAGAGACATGTGCTATGGTGACTCAAGGTTTAAAGGATTTTGGGCTGTGCAGGGTGTGCTTTGTTAAACAAGTGCCTGAAGGCAGCTTGCTGGTTAAAAGTCA
>NW_012109919.1:6489680-6497972 GCF_000951045.1 Mandrillus leucophaeus | reverse complement strand
CTCTTCAGATGTTATTTTAAACATGATAGAAAGAGCTCTTAAGTGACCTTCAATTTATCCAACCTCCAGACTGACACTCTGTTCCTTCACAGATGCCCACAGAACATTAAATGCTTAAGTTCTAATAGGCTACACACTTCTTTTCAAACCAAAAGATAGCTTTTGCTTTTTACTTCCAAGGTTGTTTGTTTCAAGTACATTTGTTATTTTAATTGCATAATTTAAATAAGAATTATTCAAAGCAATATGAGTGTGGAAAGAAATTCATTTTCAAAAGACCAAGTTCAATGACATTGAGCAATGACTTAAATAACTTGATCAAGATAATTAGTTTAAAAATGTTAACAAATAAGAATGGTTGAAGAAAAAAATTACACATCTAGAACAATTTTGCATTCAGATAGCTTTGCATCTGTCTTTAAATTCCAGACATCCTTTAAAGAAACCAAAACTGGAGTTCTTATATAATGAAACATGGGTATAACATACAAAATTGATGATACCGATATTCACGTAGCTGGCTCTATCTATAGTAAACACACACATACACAAATCAGCTCTAGCCCTACATCAAATGGTTTCCAAATGAGCTTATATTAATAGATATTAACTTACAATGTATTCTCTGAGATATGTGCAAACCATTTTTAATAATTTATTACTTTGATTCAATTTTAAAATTAACCAAACAAACTAGGTGCTATATTTTGGATATAATTTGTCTGGCCACACCAGGTCTCATGTTGAAATTGATCCCGTGTTGGAGGTGAGGCCTAGTGGGAGGTGTTTGGGTCGTGGGGGCAGATTCCTCATGGCTTGGTGCCATTCTCCTATTCTTGCAGGAGCGAGTGAGTTCTCAGTCTTAGTTCCTGTGAGAACTGCTTGTGGAAAAGAGGTGGACACCTCCTCCTTTCTCACTTCCTTCCTCTCTTGCCACATGACACCTGCCCCCCTTTGCCTTCCACCATGAGTGGAAGCTTCCAGAGCCCCTCAACAAAAGCAGGTGCTGGTGCCATTCCTCTTGTGTAGCCTGCAGAGCCAGGAACAAAATAAACCTCTTTTCTTTATAAATTACCCAGCCTCAGGTATTCCTTTATAGCAACACTAATGGACCAAGACACCAGATATTGTCCCATTTTGCTTATGTCTCAGGTTTTTCTACAGAATGGAAGATAGGGAGAACACTTCAGTAATAGCACATTATATCTCAAATGTGTCACAACTAATGTCACAAATAATGCCACAGAAAACTATATGCCAATTTTTAATTATCTTTTTTCCTAACACAAGTTCAGGGTAACTCAAAATAACATGTGGATTTTGTTTTCACTTTATAAAAATCCATATATTTCTTCCTTCTAAATATTTGCCACAGTCTTTGTCCTTCACTCTCTTTGTTCCTTTCGGTTGTTTTTTACACAGATGAGAAACACTCACTGAAGTCAAAGTACACTTGCATCTGCATGATGATTAACAACAGATGAGAACTGATGTGGCTGAAGGGTGATAAAGTCCATTCAAAAATTAAACCATGAGAGACAAATACATAGGTATAGCAAAGGTCATCTGTCTGAGGTGGATATGCATTTCCACTAAGAATATCTGGTTGCTTAGAAGCTGTTTTCCTTTTGGCACACTCTCAATGACACTATCTCAACACTTCTTCAAGTGTTTGTGTAGATTTAAGGTGATGCTTAACATCTCTGCATTTCTCATGTTGCCCACTGGAAACGTATGTGATAAAAATACGTATTATATATGTTCTAAAGGAATGACCACGGATAAGGTGATCAAGAATGTTTTGTGATTGCTTTATTGAAACATAGTCTCTCAGAACTCCCTTGATTCTTCTTTACCTTATGTCAATATTCCTTTCACTTTTTGATTGATAATATTTATTATTAAAAATTCAGCTTTTGACTCCTGAGTCCTAAACATAACTGATTTGTTTTATGCGACCACCGGAGCAGGCGCCAGAGATGAGGCAAGTAGGCAAGGTAAAAAAACTTTATTTGCTAGCCAATGTGAGGGAGGAAAGGGCGAGTTTCACCGGTCTCCGGCGGTGGAGGCCGAGGAAGTCGCTCCGGCGTTCTCAGGCTCCGGCGTTCTCAGGCGAGGTTCCTAGGTCCGCATATGAGGAGGAGCCCAGGAAGTTCGCGGCGATGTCTTCCGGGAGCGGCCTTTTATGGATGGGGCTTGTGGTGGGCAGGACAGGGGCAGGGGTAAGGGCGTCTTCATAGGTGTGGCTGGGTAAGTTTCGATTTCTTTGTTTTGACGTCACAATGTGCAGGGGTGGACAGTGGGTGTTTTTCCCGGGCGTGGGAAAGTCACTGATGAAGAACCCGGAACTGCGCCATCTTGTTTACCTTCTTCACCTTCTTCCATCTTGTCCTTTCTCCCTCACCCGAACAATAACTTCATTCATAACCTCAGGAGAATTTAATATATAGACTAAAAGATTATTTGTTCTATGTGATGGCTCATATTTTTTACAGTTAATCTAGGATTTGTTGATTAACTTTAAATTTACTTTAAAATTCATAATAGATATTTAATCCCTTCATAATCTGAAGACTCTTTACTCAATATTATAGTAATATCTCTAGTCCACTAAGGCCTTAGGTGCTCATGCTAGTATTTTACCAGCTCCCTCCTCACCAGACCATGTGAGATTGGGATTGCTTTACTTTTATGAGTATGGTGGTGTGAGGGATTATTAACAAAAGAAGTCTTTTTAAACACAGGAACACTGTATCTCTCAGTACAGATGGCTCCCAGACTGTCACAGCATCAGAGTGCTGCTTAAAGCACATCTTTTCATGCCATTTACTATTTGTTCACTTCTAGGTCTGTCTCTTATACACATCTAGATGTGTATAAGAGACAGGTGCAGGGTGTGCTTTGTTAAACAAGTGCCTGAAGGCAGCTTGCTGGTTAAAAGTCATCACCATTCTCTTAATCTCAAGTACCCAGGGACACGCACACTGCCAAAGGTCGCAGGGACCTCTGCCTAGGAAAGCTAGGTATTGTCCAAGGTTTCTCCCCATGTGATGGTTTGAAATATGGCCTCGTGGCAAGGGAAAGACCTGATCGTCCCCCAGCCTGACACCCGTGAAGGGTCTGTGCTGAGGAGGACCAGTACAAGAGGAAAGAAGGCCTCTTGGCGGTTGTTGGCAGTTGAGATAGAGAAAAGCATCTGTCTCCTGCCCATCCCTGGGCAATGGAACTTCTCGGTATAAAACCCGATTGTATGTTCTGTTTACTGAGAAAGGAGAAAACCGCCTTAGGGTGAAAGGTGGGACTTGCTAGCGTAATGCTGCTCTTTATGTACTAAAAAGGTTTATGGAGATGTTTACATATGCATATCAAGGCACAGCACTTTTCCTTAAACTTATTCATGTCACAGAGATCTTTTTTCATATGTCTTACTGCTGACTTTCTCCCTACAATGATCCTATTATCCTGCCACTTCCTTTTCTTTAAGATGGTAAAGATAATTATCAATAAATACTAAGGGAACTCAGAGACCAGTGCCGGCGTGGGTCCTCTGTATACTGAGCGCCGGTCCCCTGGGCCCACTTTTTCTTTCTCTATACTTTGTCTCTGTATCTCATTTCTTTTCTCAAGTCTCTCATTCCACCTAACAAGAAATGCCCACAGGTGTGGAGGGGCAGGCCACCCCTTCACTTTCCCAATAATAAAAATTTATAGTTTGATGAAGAGTGAGCACTGCTGTTGGATAAATCTATATTTTATACTATAAAGACAGTATAATTGACATTTAGTAATAAGTTGTGTGTCATCCATTCAAGATTACCTTTAATGAATTATCTCCTAAATTTGCATGCTAGGTCACTTCATCCTATCTTCTTTCAGTAATGTTTGATTTTTATCACTTGATATTATTAGCCGCTAATCAGTAAAAGATTATCCTGTTTTCAAGGCAATGATAAAGCTTTCAAAGAAAATAATTTTTCTTTTCTCATGCGAGAGGGGATAAAACATTGTGTTTTACAAGGTGGCCCCACTACCACATTTTACAATGTCTTGCTCTTCAGATGTTATTTTAAACATGATAGAAAGAGCTCTTAAGTGACCTTCAATTTATCCAACCTCCAGACTGACACTCTGTTCCTTCACAGATGCCCACAGAACATTAAATGCTTAAGTTCTAATAGGCTACACACTTCTTTTCAAACCAAAAGATAGCTTTTGCTTTTTACTTCCAAGGTTGTTTGTTTCAAGTACATTTGTTATTTTAATTGCATAATTTAAATAAGAATTATTCAAAGCAATATGAGTGTGGAAAGAAATTCATTTTCAAAAGACCAAGTTCAATGACATTGAGCAATGACTTAAATAACTTGATCAAGATAATTAGTTTAAAAATGTTAACAAATAAGAATGGTTGAAGAAAAAAATTACACATCTAGAACAATTTTGCATTCAGATAGCTTTGCATCTGTCTTTAAATTCCAGACATCCTTTAAAGAAACCAAAACTGGAGTTCTTATATAATGAAACATGGGTATAACATACAAAATTGATGATACCGATATTCACGTAGCTGGCTCTATCTATAGTAAACACACACATACACAAATCAGCTCTAGCCCTACATCAAATGGTTTCCAAATGAGCTTATATTAATAGATATTAACTTACAATGTATTCTCTGAGATATGTGCAAACCATTTTTAATAATTTATTACTTTGATTCAATTTTAAAATTAACCAAACAAACTAGGTGCTATATTTTGGATATAATTTGTCTGGCCACACCAGGTCTCATGTTGAAATTGATCCCGTGTTGGAGGTGAGGCCTAGTGGGAGGTGTTTGGGTCGTGGGGGCAGATTCCTCATGGCTTGGTGCCATTCTCCTATTCTTGCAGGAGCGAGTGAGTTCTCAGTCTTAGTTCCTGTGAGAACTGCTTGTGGAAAAGAGGTGGACACCTCCTCCTTTCTCACTTCCTTCCTCTCTTGCCACATGACACCTGCCCCCCTTTGCCTTCCACCATGAGTGGAAGCTTCCAGAGCCCCTCAACAAAAGCAGGTGCTGGTGCCATTCCTCTTGTGTAGCCTGCAGAGCCAGGAACAAAATAAACCTCTTTTCTTTATAAATTACCCAGCCTCAGGTATTCCTTTATAGCAACACTAATGGACCAAGACACCAGATATTGTCCCATTTTGCTTATGTCTCAGGTTTTTCTACAGAATGGAAGATAGGGAGAACACTTCAGTAATAGCACATTATATCTCAAATGTGTCACAACTAATGTCACAAATAATGCCACAGAAAACTATATGCCAATTTTTAATTATCTTTTTTCCTAACACAAGTTCAGGGTAACTCAAAATAACATGTGGATTTTGTTTTCACTTTATAAAAATCCATATATTTCTTCCTTCTAAATATTTGCCACAGTCTTTGTCCTTCACTCTCTTTGTTCCTTTCGGTTGTTTTTTACACAGATGAGAAACACTCACTGAAGTCAAAGTACACTTGCATCTGCATGATGATTAACAACAGATGAGAACTGATGTGGCTGAAGGGTGATAAAGTCCATTCAAAAATTAAACCATGAGAGACAAATACATAGGTATAGCAAAGGTCATCTGTCTGAGGTGGATATGCATTTCCACTAAGAACTGTCTCTTATACACATCTAGATGTGTATAAGAGACAGGTATTTTACCAGCTCCCTCCTCACCAGACCATGTGAGATTGGGATTGCTTTACTTTTATGAGTATGGTGGTGTGAGGGATTATTAACAAAAGAAGTCTTTTTAAACACAGGAACACTGTATCTCTCAGTACAGATGGCTCCCAGACTGTCACAGCATCAGAGTGCTGCTTAAAGCACATCTTTTCATGCCATTTACTATTTGTTCACTTCTAGGTTCGATATATGACCTGCATAATGCACCCAAAAAGGGAGTTCAAGGGCCAATCTTTCATGGGCAATTACATGTAGATTTCTAATTGCTGATCCTAATGATCAGTGGTTTCTCCTTTGGGTCAGATGTATTATTGCTGTAGAACCAGAATGCTGTCACTCAAAGTGATCCTTAGTCATTAACTCATTGGTCAGGCCAAGCGTATAATAACACTGCATTTTCAGGAGCTAGAAAGCAAGTTTGGACAAGCAAGGATGGTCAACTCACCTAAAACTACGTGGTAGCAGCAGCAGCACATGAAAGATAAGGTGTTCACATCTCCACAGACTAGAGAGTATTTAGGGAAACAAAACACCTCTGATTTTTATACTTTGGCTGCGACATTTTCACAGTACTTTTTTGGACTGAGAACAAATAGTATTTCCACAATGACAAAGGCACTGGAAACATCTAGAATAGAACATACCAACCTCTTCTGTGTGAAAGCATGTGCGCTTGAAACAAATGGTCTCTTACCAGTAATTGGCACATAGCAGGTGTTCAGAAACTTTGTGCATCAGATTAAATGAGAGAACTGGAGGCACAGCAGGTTCAAGCATTTTCTGAAATACTTGAATATTGGAAGGGTAGAATTCATGAACACAAAACCATTTTATAGTTTTGTTGAAAGGTTTTGTTACATTTAGAAAGTAAAGAAATTTGAAAAGAAATCAAGTCTCCTTAAAATAAGAAAGACCTTGTCAAATGAGTTATATATGGTTCTATGTATTTAAAAAAACACACGGTGGAATGTGGACTGGAAGAAGTGATGTTGGTAGCACACTAACAGTAGACATTCTTCTTCCTGCAAGGACACAAGAAAAAGAATTTGATATGATATCAGAAATGAGGCCATTTTTATGTCAACTATCAGCAAAGAGATAAAAACATTTTAAGATCAGAAATAGAAAAGTTCACAATGAGCCAGTGAACATGGGGTTTTTATATTAAGTTTTCCTAAAGAACTGAAGTTCTAGAGTTCAAGACTTGTCTCTATGAGGAGAGATTTGAGATTACAAACCAATTAATTAAAGTTATTCTGAAGCCAGAGACATATTAAAATTTATTAATGAAATTTGGATTAAGTTACACAGTGATTTTGAAGATATATAAGTGATGCATTTTCTGTTAGAATATCTATCTTTATGTTTTGATGTAAGTGTTTGGCTAAAAGAATTACTAATACAATTTATTACATGCTTATTTTACTTTATACCATGTCATATTTTTTAAGCAATATAAAATTAGTAAGAAAGCAGGTTGAAATTTTGGTACAATTAGGAACAATGGTCTTAATTCTCTTTTTCACTTTGATTAATGAGGAAGCAAAGTTCTGGTTTGACATTTAATAATGTTTAAACTCTTAAATCAAATTCGTGTAAGGTTAACAATGTTTACATGGATTTAGGGAGGTTTTTTGGGTTGTTTTTTATGCCATTTTATAATTACACGACTACAGTATAAAAACACCAAAAATTGTTCATGGAATATAGCCACCCTAAATCCACAGAACATATTTAAAAGATATATTTAAATGTAGCCATCATACTATTCTAAAGTTTTTGTTTGTTTGTTTGTTTGTTTGTTTTTTGCTGTTTTTATTTTTTCTAGACAGGGTTTTGCTCTTGTTACCCAGGCTGGAGTGTAATGGTGCAATCTTGGCTCACTGCAACCTGCCTCCTGGATTCAAGCAATTCTCCTGCCTCAGCCTCCCAAGTAGCTGGGATGACAGGAATGTGCCATCACACTCAGTTAATTTTTTCTATTTAGTAGAGACAGGGTTTCACTATGTAGGTCAGGCTGGTCTTGAACTCCTGACCTCAGGTGATCCACCAACTTCAACCTCCCAAAGGGCTGGGATTAGAGGCATGAGCCACTGTGCCTGGCCCAAAGTTTTTTTTAACTTAAGGAATTTTATTTTGGTAACTATTATGTGTCTGGAACTATATTAGTTCTCGTTGGGTGATAATATGCGTATGACAATTCCTGTTCTTGCAGTACATTACACTTTATTTGAGGTTAAAGAATACAAAATATTATATAATTTGTTAGCACTTCAAGGGTTGATGTAGACTGAAAGGTTTAGAGAAATCGTCATAGAACAAGGCTAATTGAATGTGGCCTTGTGGAATATGTAAGAGAATTAGGACAGGTTGGGAAGCAAGGAAAGGAAGAAGAGAAAGGACATTGTTGAAGATAAAATAGCAGAATATTTGAAGATTAGTTTAAGTCTCTGCAATACAGATGAGAAAGGCTTTTGAAGGATAGAAGTTAGTGTGACCTTGAGATCTCCAGGAAGGATTATGAAAGGTTTGCAAATGAGTTTGCTTTTTGAAGCAGCATCTTCTCTGATGG
>NW_012109919.1:6483048-6488575 GCF_000951045.1 Mandrillus leucophaeus | reverse complement strand
CAACTCCTAGCTAATTTTTTAATATTTTTGTAGAGACCGGGTTTTGCTGTGTTGACCACGCTGGTCTTGAACTCCTGACCTCAAGCAATCCTTCTGTCTCAGACTCCCAAAGTGCTGGGATTACATGCATGAACCATCACACTCAGCTGGTTATTTTCAACTTAGCATTAGATTTTATTTTATTTAAAAAACTTGACATATCAAGTACAGAGACTTGATATTCTTTGGTGTCTTATGGGGATAAAGGGAAAGTAAACTAAATTTAAAAATCTACGTTTTCATAGATTTCTTCCAAGGCCTGCTGCTAATCTAGAATAAGACTCATTTGTATACATTATATCTAAGAAAGAGCTAAATATTTGTTATTGTTGTTCCGTAACATATATCTCTCTGATGACATTATTGAAAACAAATGATATGAAAGAACTCTAAATTGTAAACCAAATATAAAATTCTAAGGCCCCCCAACCATCTAAATGGACTTTCTCCTCATCCAGGGCTCTTAAAATTTAACCTGAAAGACTGATTCAGGCCAAGAAGGGAAGTCGGGTTGGGAACATGCCTCATTATACCTCTCAGGCACTAACATCAACACAGACTTTTCAGTCTGATAAGAAACATTTCTCTCTGCTCTCTCTGAAGCCTGCTAGCTAAAGGCCTCATCTGCATGATAAAACTTTAGTCTCCACAGCCTCTTATCTCAACTCAAGCATTCCTTTCTATTGATCCCAGGTCTTTAGACATACTCAACCAATCGTCAACCAGAAGATGTTTAAATTTACCTATAGCCTGGAACCCCCACCTCCACTTTGAGTTGTCCCACCTTTCTGGACCAAACCTCTGTATTTCTTAAATGTACTTGATTGATGTCTCATGTCTCCCTAAAATGCTGCACCCCAACTGCTTTGGGCACATGTCATCAGGACTTCCTGAGGCTGTGCCACGGGGCATCCTCAACCTTGGTAAAACATGCTTTCTAAATTAACTAAGACCTGTCTCAGATTTTGTGGTTTCATAAAATCTACCAGGAAAATAAGTTAAAGATTTGAATTGGCACGAGAAAATAATAAACAAAATAAAAATGGAAAATATATACTAAAATATATAATATTTAGTAAAATATGTACTAAAGAAATACAAGTAAGAAAAGCAAGAATAATAATAGTAATATTAGAAGAACATTAGATGCAGGAGAATTACCAAGGGCCAAAACAGTAAATATGAAAATGGGAAATACTTTGTGAAAGAAAACGTCCCATGCAAATAAAACATTATGTGCTAACCATAAGGAAAAAGTTCCTAAAAGGGTAAATAAATATTGAAAATATGAATTAAATGGAAAGCTTACAGATTCTGTAGGTCAGCAACATATAGTCTTTGACTAATATAACTTTTTACCCATACACAAAAAATATGTATTTCCAGAAACATTTACAAAAATCATTCATGGAAGTATCCACAAAGAAAACTTTAATGAACATGTGAAAGTCAAGACTGACAAGGTCACACTTTTTCTTTAATACATTAAAACTAAAATAAACATAAAGTAACTGTCAGGCCTCTGAGTCCAAGCCAAGCCATCGCATCCCCTGTGACTTGCACGTATATGCCCAGATGGCCTGAAGTAGCTGAAGAATCACAAAAGAAGTGAAAATGCCCTGCCCCGCCTTAACTGATGACATTCCACCACAAAAGAAGTGAAAATAGCCAGTCCTCGCCTTAACTGATGACATTCCACCACAAAAGAAGTGAAAATGGCCGGTCCTTGCCTTAAGTGATGACATTATCTTGTGCCTGGCTCATCCTGGCTCAAAAAGCTGACCCACTGAGCACCTTGTGACTCCCACTGCTGCCCGCCAGAGAACAACCCCCCTTTGACTGAAATTTTCCTTTACCTACCCAAATCCTATAAAACGGCCCCACACTTATCTCCCTTCACTGACTCTCTTTTCGGACTCAGCCCGCCTGCACCCAGGTAGATTAAAAAGCTTTATTGCTCACACAAAGCCTGTTTGGTGGTCTCTTCACACGAACACACATGTCAGAAACCAAGAGAGTATACACATGGAAAATGTGAAACACTTTCTTAAATCAAGCTTTGGTTCAGTAATGAATTTTTTAATTTAAATAATTAAAAGTAACAAGTAGAAGAGCACTCTATGCTAGAATATTTGGAACACAGCTAAACTGTATTCAGAAACTATGTATAGTCTTAACAATTTTTATTAAAAAAATGACTGAAGACTTCCGAAAAATCTTTAAAAACCCCTTTCTCTATAAAAGCAATAAGAATACTGTTTAAAACTGTCAAAATCAACTTTTTCAGAGCTCTGGAAGTTAATTAAAGGCTTGCAACAATCTGAAAAGATTTATTCAAGAGTAATGGCTAAATATTAGTGGAACAATAAATTATATGACATTACAGTTTGACCTAATCTCATCTCTCCTCCCAAGATCCATGGTACATTTGAAAAATAGTAACCTAGTAGCCACTGGAAAGGGCTGAATGGACTTGGAGCTACCCAAATACACCATTCCGTTTATTGTCACTATTTGACCTGTCTGGCAGTACTTTGAAAAGCGTCATTCTTGGGGCTTGTCTTTAACTGACCTGACTCAGCTACTCTGTGTGAAAGGCCTTATTTGCAGTTCATTGGTTGAAAACAACCAGTGGCAATTGTTTACCTTTGCAGCTGCCTGAGGCAGAATTATAGCTGGAGCTAACAAAAGGCTAATCAAAAACTTAAAAGGAAATATGAGGGAATTATAGGAGACTTTGAAAGCTTTGGCATACTCCTGGATATTTAGAAGGTTGCTATATTAGTCAGGGGTCTCTAGAGAAACAGGAGAGATGATTGATAGATAGATAGATAGATAGATAGATAGATAGATAGATAGATAGATGTATTATAAGGTATTGGCTCATGTGATAATGGAAGCTGGGAAGTCCCATGATCTGCCATATGTAAGCTGATGATCCAAGAAAGCTAGTGGTGTAGTTTGAAGGCATGAGAGTTGGAGAGCTAACAGTGTAGGTCCTAGCCCAAGTCTCAAGTCCTGAGAATCAGAAGTGCCAAGTACAAGAGATCAATGTCTCAACACAGGCAATCACGTTGAATAAAAATTTAAACTTCTTCTGTCTTTTTGTTTAAACTTCTTTCAGTCTTTTGATGGATGAAATGATGGCCACTCACGTTGGGGAGGGCCAGCTGCTTTACTCAGCTCACAAATTCAAATGGTAATCTCTTCTGAAAACATGCTCACAGACATGCCCAGAAGTAATGTCTAACCAGGTATCTAAGTACACTGTGGCCCATTCAAGTTGACACATAGAATTAACCATCATTTTCATGTGCTTGCACATGTCCAGGGCTGTATGCATCCCCATAAAGACCTGCGAGCACCCGAATCCCTTATTTCTGTCTGCTTTTAAGACTCTGTGAAAGCCAAAAGTGACAGCTAGGGCAGAGCTGGGAACTGTCTGGTTGAGTGTTGTAGGCATTCCCTATTCCTACACATAGAGCCACTTAGCAAAGATTTGGAGAATTATTAACACAAGTAATGTAAGGAAATGTTCATCAATCCATTAGCTGATCACTAAGCTAACTAAGTAGGTATTTCACAGGATGCACAAGACCAAAACAATACAAATTTTACAAAATTAGTATGAGAAAGTCACTAAACAGTTCTAACAAACAGCAACAAGTAAAAAACACTGTAAAAGTAGGAGAGCGTAATCTGAACTCAAGAGTTGCTGTACCATATTATTCCAAATGTTTAGTTTTTAACAACAACAAATAATTAATGAGACATACAAAGATAAAAGTGTCTGGCACACAAAGAGAAAAAAGTACTCAAGAGAAATAGTACTTCAAGAAGCACAGATGTTATACTGAATAAATAGTTTAAAATTTAAAAGTACAAGGAATTAAAGAAAAATATGTCTAAAAACTTTAAGTAAACTATGAGTATGATGTCTTTCCAAAGAGAGATTATCAGTAGAGAAGGGACCCTAAAAAAGAGCCAGATAGAAACTCTTGAGTTGGAAAGTATAAGAACTAAAATGAAGAATTTACTAGAAGGAATCAACAACATATTGAGCTGGCAGAAGAAACTTGAACAAATGTCACTTGAGATTATGCATTCTGAGGAATAAAAAGGATAAAGAATAAAGAGAAATGAATAGAGAAATTGGTACACTTTAAGCATACCAACATATCTATGATAGAATTTCCAAAAGAAGAGGAAAAAAAGGAGAGGGAAGAATATATGAAGAAATGATGGCCAAGAATTTACCAATCAATTCAAGTCTAATAAACTCAAAGATATTTATTCTAAATATGCCATTGTTAAATGGTCTTTTAACAAAGTCAAACTGAGAATCTTCAAAGCAATAAGAGAAAAGTGGCCTATCATATACAAGGGATCCTCACTAAGATTAATAACTGATTTACCAACAGAAATCATGGAGCAAAGAAGACAGTGGCATGTCATATTTAAAGTACTGAAAGGAAAAGACTTTTAACCAGGAATTCAATGTCCAGCAAAACTGTTGTTCAAAAGCAAAGAATAAATTAAGACATTCTCAGATTAAAAAAATGAGTAAACTTATTACTAGCAGACCTGCCCCCCTCCAAAAAAAGCTAAAATAAGTCTTACGAGATGAACTGAAGAGGCATTAGAGTAATTTGAATACATAAACAAATAAGGAAAACCAAAAAAGATAAATACATAGGTAAACTTTTAAAACAGTATAAATATACATTTGTTTGAAACTTTTATTGTCTTGCCTGACTTAAAGAAAACTACATAAAGCAGTAACTGTAAAGCTGAGTTGATGAGCTTATAATGAATCAGGATGTTATTTGTGTGATAATAATAATACAAATGGGAGGGGGAGTGAAGTTATACAGAAATGAGTTTTTACATACTATTGAAATTAACTTGGTATTAATCTTACCTAGATTGTTTTAAGATGTTAATTGTAACTCCCAGAGCATCCACTAAGAGAATTACTAAAAATATGTAGCTTAAAAAAAAGGAAATTAAAGTGGTATACTAAAAATATCTATACAGTATGAAGAAGACAGTATGGAGAATTAAAGGGAAAAAAAGTAAGATCTTCAGAAATCAAAGAGCAAAATGGAAGACATAAATATTATTTTATCAACAATATATATGTAATTATAGACATAATCTTATAAATTACACATATTCACATATATGTGTATATATTCATATGCATACATATATGTGTATGTGTGTATATAAATATGTACTATGCCTAACAACAAAGTCCCAAAATACATGAAGCAAAAATTGATAGAATTGAAGACAGAAATAGACAAGTCAAAAACAATTGGAGACTTCAGTATGGGTTTTCAATACTAGGAAAAACAATGAGACAGAATATCAACAAAGAAATAGAAGACTTAAATAAGACTATAGAGCAATTAGACCCAACAGAATTTTAGAGAAGTCTTCACCCAAAAATGGTAGAGTAAACATTCTTTTTTATTTTTGAGAC
>NW_012109919.1:6480123-6481604 GCF_000951045.1 Mandrillus leucophaeus | reverse complement strand
AAAATGTTTTATTGAGGAGAGAGAAGAATGAGGCAGAAGGTTCAGGAAGTGTGGTTGAATGTTAAGGCAATTGAAGGAGTTGAAATGAAACCCAGTCCTCAGACACTCAGGGGAATGTCAATTCAGGGCAGGAGAATGACCATAGCAGTCCTTACCATTTATCTCCTACTCATTTTGCTGTGTTTCGTCTTTGAAACTTTTCAGATTAAACTGTCATTTTAACTTCTAATTCATTATATTTATTTAACATCTTTACAAATGACTATGACTTGATACAGTTATTTACCAGGATTACATTTTCATTGTTGTTGTTTTAAAACGTGAACACTAATGTTATGCCGGTTGTTATGTAGAAGAAATTTTTTCAGTGAAATTCAACAAGATGCTATTCTTGCAAGACGCCCTCAGTGTAGGTCACAGACTATACTCTGTAGTGAATTTTGAGCTTCAAGAAGGCTTGTTAAGGGCACATGATTTTGGAAAGTGTAGACTCTATTCAAAGTCATGCTTAGTAGGTGGAAAAGAATGAGTGAGGTTGTCATGAATTGGAAAAGAAGGAGCTGTTGAATGTCGTGAGGGGGAGAGAGGTTTAACAAGATTTTTTGTTGTGTGTTGTGTAATGTAATTGTGTGTCTCTGCTTATTTACGAGACCTATATTGTATTATCAAAAATAATTTTTAAATTGATTTTATGTCTTGCAAATGCAACTAAAGACATAAAATGCTGGCCATGCATTAAGGCAGGGCCAATGAGGTAATGTTTCAGAGCCTTCCATAAGGGACTGGGGGCCTAATGTACAGGCTCCAGCATCTCTTCTAGAAGGAAACAGAGAGTACACCTTCACCTTGACAGCCAGGCTGCTGGAAGCATGAACCAATAAAAAATGAGTCCTCTGGTCTTCATGGTTTCAACTCAAGGTGAGAGGGAAATGGTGCCAGCTACTGATAAATTGAATTTACAGTTTTAGGGACAAGGGATCTTAGGGGCTGGATATTTCAGTTGGAGCTATGAGCTAAAGGTTTTGTAAATGTATATAATTTGTAAACAGAATAAATGATTTTGTTCTTCAAGGGAAGAAAGTTTTTGTTTTTTGACAAGTGTGTCTCTTCTTGAAAAAAAGAGTGATGGAGGATTTTCACTCTGGGGGAGGCATGCTTCAAGTTAAGAGCACAGTCATTTAAAATGATATTGGTCAAGAAAGGGATGCTGACAAGAGGTAGATGTAAATAAGACACCTGTGTGACCTTGGGGATCCCATGCAACCAGAAGGAAAGAAAGACCAAAGCACTAATAGGTGGCATAAGGCTGTGGGAGGGAGAGAGTTCTAAAGAAGGTGTTTAAGAAGTGTTGCTGGGCCTGGCATGGTGGCTCACACCTGTAATTCCAGCACTTTGGGAAGCCGAGGCAGGTGGATCATTTGAGGTCAGGAGTTCAAGACCAGCCTGGCCAAAATGGTGAAATCCTGTCTCTACTAAAAATA
>NW_012109919.1:6476195-6479677 GCF_000951045.1 Mandrillus leucophaeus | reverse complement strand
TTTTTTTTTTTTTTTTTTTTTAAATAAAAAACAGCTTTATTAAGGTATAATGAACATACAAAGATCTGCACATATTTAATGTGTACAATTTGATGAGTTTGGATTAAACTCCCATTGGATACTATCACTACGTTCAGGGTAATGGCACATCCAACATGTCCCAAAGTTTTCTTATGTTGCTTGGTTTATTATTTTGTTTTGTTTTGTGTGTGTATGCAGTAAGATCTAGCCTCTCAACAAATTTTGAAGTGCACAATACCATGTTGTCAACTATAGGCACTGTGTTGTACAGCATATCTCTAAAACTTACTCATCTGACGTAATTGAGACCTCATACTCATTCAGCAACAACTCCCCATTTCCTTCCTTCTTCTAGCCTGGAGAACCATTTTCTTCTCTGATTCTCTGAGTTTCACTTTTATCAATACCTCATATAAATGGAATCATACAATATTTGTCCTTCTGTTACTGGCTTATTTCACTTAGCACAATAACCTCAAGGTTCATCCCTGTCATCAAAAATGGCAGAATTTTCTTCTCTTTATGGTTGAATAACATTTTATTATATATATTTACCACATTTTCTCTATCCATTCATCTGTCAATGGGCATTTGGGTTGTTTCTGTATCTTGGTTATTGTGAGTAATGCTTCGTTGAACATGGGATTACAGGTAACTCTTTCATATCTTGATTTCTCTTCTTTTGGACATATACCCAGAACTTGGATTGCTAGATTCCATGGTCGCTCTATTTTCAACTTTCTGAATAACTTTCCTACTGTTTTCCATCATCACTGCACAATTTTACGTTCCCACCAACAGTTTACAAGGGTTCCAGTTTCTTCACATCTGACCTACTCATTTTATTTCTTGTTTCGTTTTGTTACAATGGCCATCCTAACAGATGTGAGGTGATATTTCACTATAGACCAGCTTCTTACTGCAGTAAGACAATCTGACATTCAAGTTCATTATAATATGGTTACCACCTATTTTCTGGCCATTTATGCCTCACCATCCCTTCATGCACAGCCTTCCCTCCTGCCATGTTTGATGGCTTGTTCTTCCCTGGCTTTGCTTCCATGGATTCGATCTTGCTTTCCCTGCCGTGGAACACTTACTTATATTTATGTTCATGCCCCTCTTCAGAACTGTGGCATGCTGCAGAATGCTTTTTTCCAGACAGCCATGTGCTTCACTTCCTCACTTCCCCCATGTCTCTGTTTCAATGCCATTCACCTGTGGGGCCTTCCTTCCCCAAGCACCCACGGAGAAGAGCACCAGAACCTCCCTACCTCCTGCCCTGCTATTTTTCCACAACACTGTCATCACAAAATAGTTTTGTTTGCTTAGTTTTTGTCTTCTCTCTACCCAGTGAGAATATAAACTCCATGAAACAAGTCCTTCTACTATTTTGTTTTTATACCTCTAGTTTCTGGAACAATGGATACATTTGGTGTTCAGCAAAAGCAAACGGTGCTTTAATAAATTAATGAGTGAATCAGTTGTGTCCCATTTAACTTTGTATTTTCCCAATAACTAGCACAGGGTCAGGACTAGTGTATGATCCTAGAGATTATTTGTTAAACAAATAGCTCCCTGGAGTGAGAGTATTACGGTAGGAGAAAAGTTATCTGATGATAAAATGTACCTATTTTTTTACGGAAGAATTGGTTATATAGAGATAAGAGGTATATGCAGTGAGTGTGAGTTCTTTATCTGATCACTTGGATAAGTTCCGGCTTCCCCTCTTTTCATCTATGTGACATTCAGCCAGTCAGTTCACCTCTCTGAGTCTCTGGTTCCCTCAGATATAAATTAAGCTTTGCTGTGACTATTAAATTAGCACATATATATAAAGCACTTAGAACACTATGTGACAACACATTGTGAGCACTTAGTAAGCATGAGATATTATTTTTATATGAGAAAACAATTTGAGAGAAAATGAAAGAAATCAGAAGTATAAAAAGTTGATAAAAACTTTAATAACCTCATATAAAGTGGAAAATTGGTACAAAAATATATGAGGTCACTTACATAATACATATACATATATACAGACTAGGAAACAAGAGTATAAATGTTCTCATATGGATTCAAGTGCATAATTTTTTATAGTAGTTATCTTTGGGTGGTAAGACTTTGGGTGGCTTTTTCCATGAATGCTTTAGTGAATTGTCCACATTCTATTTTAATCAAGCAGCGCCTCTATAGTCAGCACAAATAATAAATACTGTAGAAACTGGCTCTTCACTACTTTAAAAAATGTGAAAGAAAATGAGATGCATTTTAGATTTCACTCTCCCCCAACCTGGCTGCTCGGTTGTTGTCATCCAGGTGAACTCCTAGCAGAATCTGCGGAGTCCGGATGTGACTAACAGCTAGCGCATTCCTCAGACCCACCCAGTCCAAGCTGGTGGATTTAGCCACGAGGGACTTTGGCACTGAGCTCAGACTTTCTGGTGGCACTGCGCAGTCACAACCTGAATCTTTGTCCAAATTCAACTACTTGATTAACTTCCATTTAAATAGAAGCTTACTTTTGAAAAGTTAGGTTTTCTTCCTTTTTTTTTTTTTTTTCTCGCACAGCTGTCTTGGCAATATCTGATTCCAGCCAGGGCAGGAAGTATCTGAGTCAGAGATGGGGTGAAACAGTTTTTCTGGTGCTGTTCCCAGCCCTCTGACAAGGACCGTCTCTCCTGGAGCTTTCTGTCTGCTTCTACAAATAGCTTGCAGAGAGCCAGAGGATGTGTGTAACGGGACTCAACCAAAGCAATCCTCCGGCCCACCCTTGACTGTATTTGAAAGAATGTGAGTCATCAGCATGGGCCCTGTCCTCTTCAGCATCCTCGATGAATTAGCAGTTCCCAGAAAGCTACTCCTGAGGGAATGGGAAGAAAAAGAGACCAGAAGCAAGGAGACTGAATTTGCGCCTACACCAGATGATTTTATAAGATGTGTTTAGATAAATATGGCATGTTTCCATCCACCTACCATTTAAAAAAAAAAAAGAAGCAAAACTTTAGTGCTAGATTCTGAAGGCACATTTTGCTTCCTTAATCTAAGTAAGTACCTTCAATGCGAATTGTTCTCTTTTCTTCTCATTCTTTTTTCTTTTCCCTTTATTGTTGGAGTGGTAGAAATTGAAAGTGTTTGAGATGGTCACACAAATACTTATAATCTCTCTTCTGTATTAAAAACATAGGCAATTCCCTATTTCTAAATGAAGATGAGCTAAATGTGTATATGACCTGAAGAGGACTCACCATAAGATCAACCCAGTATTTTTACCCCTGGCTGTCTTTTTAAGGACTTAGACTTACCTGTGAGAGGTCATGAAGCAACTCAACAGATTTGAAGACTGTGACTGGGAAACACTGTGTCTTGGTGAAAACAATATTGGCTACTCAATTTGCTGAACCAGTATCTAAATCTCAACTTTGGCATTTATGAACTGTGTGATGTGGAGATATTTCTTA
>NW_012109919.1:6400147-6476145 GCF_000951045.1 Mandrillus leucophaeus | reverse complement strand
GAAGAATTGGTTATATAGAGATAAGAGGTATATGCAGTGAGTGTGAGTTCTTTATCTGATCACTTGGATAAGTTCCGGCTTCCCCTCTTTTCATCTATGTGACATTCAGCCAGTCAGTTCACCTCTCTGAGTCTCTGGTTCCCTCAGATATAAATTAAGCTTTGCTGTGACTATTAAATTAGCACATATATATAAAGCACTTAGAACACTATGTGACAACACATTGTGAGCACTTAGTAAGCATGAGATATTATTTTTATATGAGAAAACAATTTGAGAGAAAATGAAAGAAATCAGAAGTATAAAAAGTTGATAAAAACTTTAATAACCTCATATAAAGTGGAAAATTGGTACAAAAATATATGAGGTCACTTACATAATACATATACATATATACAGACTAGGAAACAAGAGTATAAATGTTCTCATATGGATTCAAGTGCATAATTTTTTATAGTAGTTATCTTTGGGTGGTAAGACTTTGGGTGGCTTTTTCCATGAATGCTTTAGTGAATTGTCCACATTCTATTTTAATCAAGCAGCGCCTCTATAGTCAGCACAAATAATAAATACTGTAGAAACTGGCTCTTCACTACTTTAAAAAATGTGAAAGAAAATGAGATGCATTTTAGATTTCACTCTCCCCCAACCTGGCTGCTCGGTTGTTGTCATCCAGGTGAACTCCTAGCAGAATCTGCGGAGTCCGGATGTGACTAACAGCTAGCGCATTCCTCAGACCCACCCAGTCCAAGCTGGTGGATTTAGCCACGAGGGACTTTGGCACTGAGCTCAGACTTTCTGGTGGCACTGCGCAGTCACAACCTGAATCTTTGTCCAAATTCAACTACTTGATTAACTTCCATTTAAATAGAAGCTTACTTTTGAAAAGTTAGGTTTTCTTCCTTTTTTTTTTTTTTTTCTCGCACAGCTGTCTTGGCAATATCTGATTCCAGCCAGGGCAGGAAGTATCTGAGTCAGAGATGGGGTGAAACAGTTTTTCTGGTGCTGTTCCCAGCCCTCTGACAAGGACCGTCTCTCCTGGAGCTTTCTGTCTGCTTCTACAAATAGCTTGCAGAGAGCCAGAGGATGTGTGTAACGGGACTCAACCAAAGCAATCCTCCGGCCCACCCTTGACTGTATTTGAAAGAATGTGAGTCATCAGCATGGGCCCTGTCCTCTTCAGCATCCTCGATGAATTAGCAGTTCCCAGAAAGCTACTCCTGAGGGAATGGGAAGAAAAAGAGACCAGAAGCAAGGAGACTGAATTTGCGCCTACACCAGATGATTTTATAAGATGTGTTTAGATAAATATGGCATGTTTCCATCCACCTACCATTTAAAAAAAAAAAAGAAGCAAAACTTTAGTGCTAGATTCTGAAGGCACATTTTGCTTCCTTAATCTAAGTAAGTACCTTCAATGCGAATTGTTCTCTTTTCTTCTCATTCTTTTTTCTTTTCCCTTTATTGTTGGAGTGGTAGAAATTGAAAGTGTTTGAGATGGTCACACAAATACTTATAATCTCTCTTCTGTATTAAAAACATAGGCAATTCCCTATTTCTAAATGAAGATGAGCTAAATGTGTATATGACCTGAAGAGGACTCACCATAAGATCAACCCAATATTTTTACCCCTGGCTGTCTTTTTAAGGACTTAGACTTACCTGTGAGAGGTCATGAAGCAACTCAACAGATTTGAAGACTGTGACTGGGAAACACTGTGTCTTGGTGAAAACAATATTGGCTACTCAATTTGCTGAACCAGTATCTAAATCTCAACTTTGGCATTTATGAACTGTGTGATGTGGAGATATTTCTTAACTTCTCGGAACCTCAATTTTCTAATTTATAGGAATCATTGTGCTGACGTGAGGGTCAGTTATAATGGACTGAAGTGCCTTTCGCATAATAGATACTATACTATTTGCCTCTATTGAACACACATAATCCTCTCGTATAGACATTAAAATTGCTGTAAATAAAAACAGTGGAAGTAAAATCTACAATGTAGTAGAGATAAGTTAATAATAGTCATAGTTAAGTGTCTAGTGCTCAATTTTGTTTTTAGTAGAATGATATCTAGCGTATATTTAAGTGATGATGTACCTAATGGTTTTAAATGCTATACCTAACAGCTAGATTAACATCTCTCAAAGTGTGGATTGCGACCCATCTCAATAAGGATCACTGAAGATTCTTTCTAAAAGACAGATTTCTAGGCCTATCTAAAACCCTCTTGAGTGTGAAGCCCTAAAATTTGCATTTTCCTGTGATTTCTATATACATTATAGTTTAAAAACCACAAATTTGATGATGAAGATTTTTAAAAGACATTTTAAGCCAATTATTTAGTATAGCATTATCTGAAAGATAATCTAGTTTTATCTGACAGAGTATCATAATGTACTCTACTGATATTAATCACATTGTATCATAACTGTAATTTATTTTTGATGAAACTCATTGGAAGTCATGGATCAGAGCAGTTAAAACCCTAGTTTCTGGCCTGGTGCCAATGCCAGCTGACCTGCCTACCAGCTATGAGACTTTGAGAGAATGTTAACCTTTCATTAAGTTCTAGTTTCCCATCTAATTTTCCATCTAGTCTCCGTAATAGTTTCTACCCTATAGGATTGGGATTGTATGAGATAATACACCTATAAGTTTTAGACTGTAGATATTAGAGGTTATCATTGAAAGACTTCATGATGATTGTGTAGTTCAGAAAGACTCTGGTGGAGATTTAAAGAGCATCTTTGATAATGTTTTTTGACTGGAAGCAAAGAGAGGCAAATCTGTATGGTCCTTATTTTCTCCCCCTTTTAGTATTTTAGCAGAAGCTGGCTCAGCAGGCACAAAATAGCTCAAGGAGAGAAAGCTGATTCTAGCTACTGGGTCTCACATCGTCCCTCCTTCTAGCAAGATAATTTTTCCATAGTTATATAGTCACATAGATATTCTCTGCACACTCCCCCTACAAATATATAGAAAACTTTAGTTGTATAAACATATACAAGAGAGTATAAACATAACCATTCTACTGGATCATTTGCCATGATGGATCTATTTTAGCTTTATGTAACCTAAGCATACCCTTCTATGGGGTGGGAGAACTTGGATTATATGTCCTTTATTGTTTCTCTATCTTTACAGTTTTCCATATAAAACCATATTTTTACAATATCTGTACTAAGTAACACTAAAATATGTGCCCATGACCCCTTTTCGAGATAGCTTTTTTTTGATAAAAGGAATTTTGGAGATTAATAAATTAGCATGCAGGAGGTACAATCGAGAGAGTCCCTGGAGGCAGCATCTATAGTATGGACGGAAGCATAGCAGGATGGGAACAGGGAGATGTGGAGCTGTGTGATGTGTCAGAAGAGACCTCAAGCCCCATAGGAAGCTCTGAAGATGGGATTGCTCATCAGAGTTGTGCTAAGTCTGGTCAAGGGGCCAGACCTTTGTACCCTTACCTGTACCAAGTCACTAAATAAGAGCCTTGCTAGGAAAAGGAATTAATCTCAAGCAAGGCACTCCCCATAGGGGTGACAACTAACAACCTGTTGCTGTTATCTGGCCCATCACTTGGTGAAATTAATAGGTCCTTCACTTCAAAAGGGAGACTTGGCTGGGGTATGACCAGATCTATCCTGTAGTCACATCTAGTCATGATATACATTCTGAGATAGCTAGAGTGGATGTATTCTTCCATTTTATTGATAAAGAGATTTCAAAAGTTCATTGACTTGCCCAAATGCTCACGGTTTATAAGTAGCAGAGCTGAAACTGAAACTTATCTCTTCTGATTTTCAGTTTCTATTTATACATTATCGTTTTAAAATTGCAGAGGTGGATGGAGATATAGTTATGACTATACATGTTTATAAGTCTTAATGTATTTTATGTCAATAAGTAAGATGCATTCATTTAACAAACATTTCCAAATTGCCTTCTATATACAAAGTCCTAGAAGGAATTCTGGTAATATAGAGAAGAAAAGATACAGTTCCTGTTGTTTAAGAACTCCTGAACTAGTGAAAGAAAGAGATAAGTAAGCAACAATTATCACCTTGCCAGGTAAAAGCTGTGATAGACATAGATAGATGTGATAGAGTATGTAAAAACGCACAAAATAGCCACTGCCTTTCAGCCCAGGTTCTCCAGACACTGGTGATACCCAATCTGGGTTCGAAGAGTTATGACAGAAAGGCAGAAATAATCTGAGTAAAGTCTTGAATCTGCAAAACTACAAAAATCCAGTGTAACTATAGTATCAGATGGTATTAAACGGGTGAGAGATAAGGCTGAAGAATTGATCAGGTACTGGAGCTTGAAGGACAATGGAAGGTTTTCAATGCAGTTTGGAATTTCCCTTGAAGACATGAAGAGTCAATGAAGAAATGTTTGCTGTAGAGGGGCAAGATGATATCTGAGTTTTAGGAAGATCACCATGTGGAATGAACCAGAATTGGGGTGAGGTTGGAAGTCGATAAACCAAGTATAATAAAGGAAGCAATAATGTACATGAGACTTAGCAGTGGCCTGAATTTGAGCCTGCTAACTCATATTCACATTGGTTTCTCCTTTTTATTAGGATGCATTAACTAAATTCCCTGGCAAAAATGCAAAGAATCAAGAGTGTTCTGGAGGAAATAAAGTAGAGGAAATTTCCTTTTGGAAAGAAGAAAGGATGGTGAAAGTGAAAGATGTTTAGTTTTAATAACCTTTAAAACTCATAGCCACGGAGGGTTGTGTGGGTCCTCAGATCACTGAGAGGCCTTGGGTGGAGAAATGAGAATAAATGCATAGGATTACCTCTGAGTGATCACACATACACCCCATACAGTGCCATTTCCATGCTTGTGAGGTGTGGGATATGAAAAGCAATAGACATCTGCCCTCTCCTGTTTTGTGTAGTTCTCCCAGGCAGGTGTATTCTGCTTGGGGTCCAGCTCACACCTAGGGAACTTTATTTGAATCTGCCTGGAGGGGCATTCCTATGATGCAAACCCAAAATGTGCAAGGATGCAGTAGCATTTACTGAGTACCTCAGACATTCCAGTACGAGGCAATTTAATACATTTTATACCAATGCGCCCTTGCAAAAGTTCACCTATCCTTATCATAAGTAGCTGGTTCAGAGATGATACCATGTGCCCAAAGAAACACAGCCAGTCCATGCCAAGCTGGGGTTGCTCTGTTAGTCCGCACGGAGCCCAATGGACAGGCGCTGCACTGATGTCCAGGGCTGGAGTCTAAGCTTACGTTGTTCCTGGGGTTACCCAATTCTGTATCAAGTAAACATAGGCTTTTCAAGCAGAAGCAGCAGCTGTAAAATGCCTCAAGATGGATGGCAACAGGCAATCCACTTTAGATTGCATAGAGTTAAGAGTGCAGGTTCCGGAGTTTGACAAACCTGGGTTCAAATAAAAGTTTCTGGACTTTTTACCTGAGAAAATGTATTTAACTCTAAGGCTCAGTTTTCTCACCTATAGACTAGAATGACCACCTATATATAGGCTAGAATAACTAGAATGTTGCCTCACAGGATTATTTTGAGAAGTTAATGAGTAATTGACTTAAAACACTTGGTGAAATATCTGGCACATGGTAACCGCTTATGGAGGTGAGCTAATACAAATCCATATTACCTTTTCAATGACTTTTCTTTTTTCTTATTCTACAATAAAAGAATCTGCTCATTGGTGCTGTGAGTTTATATCAAGAACTGATGTGATTTTTCAGTTAGATGAAATCATTATTTCTTTGAGAAAAATCACTTGCAAAAAACTAACTTTTGTCTCCAGTGCCTTTTCTCTCCTTTCCTTGCTCTTCTGTTTCTGTAATGAGGAACTGATGGGCATTTTGCTGCTCAATTTATTTGGACCCTGTAATTTTCTTTATTGCCATGCTTTGCCCAATAAACCTTATGAAGTTTTTTCTTTTTACATTTCCACTTCAGGGTGTTTGGTGCCGCAATGATGAAAAATAAAGCCTGAGTTACAATATGATAGGGCAATAACCATAGAGACTTGCTTTAATCTTCCTGAGCCTCAATTTCCTCTTAGGTTAAATGAGATCTATCCTACATATCTCACCACTGTAATGAGGATCAAAAGATACAGTGGTGGTAAAATACATTATAAAGCTTAAAGTTCTGTAAAAAATGTAAGATTTTTATTTTCTTGCTGTTACACAGCAAGAAAAAATTGCAGATAAAAGTGGTCATGCGCCTATTCTAAGTGCTAGCTCCTACAATAGGGAACTACTGAAGAGCATGTTTTGTCTGAAAGTGACATTCCTTTAAAAGGGGCAAGAGAACGACTTCCTTAAAATTTGTGCTTATGTTTTACAGGAAAGGGAGGCAGAGGGCTGACAATGGTGAGGCTTGGAAACGTAATTCATCAAAGACCCACATACACGTGGTTTGGTTAGGCTTGTGCATGTTTAATTATGTAATCAAAAGAAGGAGGAGGCCGGCGCGTTGGCTCATGCCCGTAATCCCAGCACTTTGGGAGGCCGAGGCAGGCAGGTCATCTGAGGTTGGGAGTTCGAGACCAGCCTGACCAACATGGAGAAACCCCTTCTCTATTAAAAATACAAAATCAGCTGGGTGTAGTGGCACATGCTTGTAATCCCAGCTACTCGGGAGGCTGAGGCAGCGGAATCGCTTGAACACGGGAGGCGGAGGTTGTGGTGAGCCGAGATCGCGCCATTGCACTCCAGCCTGGGCAACAAGAGCAAAAACTCCATCTCACAAAAAAAAAAAAAAAAGAAGGAGGGACAGTATTGAGGTGGGCATGGGTTTTATCAGACCAACCCTTCTCAGCAACTGTTAGAAAAAAACAGGAGATGGCATAGAAAGCAGAGGTGACTTCTGTAAAGAAAGGGTTGCAGAAACTCCTGGGGCATTGACATTTTTCACCTCCTCTGATAGTTGTTACTCACTATCACCAGCTTCAGTTTCTTAATACTCACTCACTGTGTGACCTCGGGGAAGACAGTCTCTGAGTCTTACTCAGTTGTGTGCTGGTAAGTGTTTTGAAAATATGTGCACGTATATACACACATAAGTTTATCATAGATTTTACTGATATAGAAGATGGGTAGCATACATTTTATAAATACAATATACAATACTCTGTAATATAAATTTCCCATGGCCGATTGTTAATTGCAGAATTGTTTCATTGATTTTTGCCTACTTTTACACCCACAGCTAAACTGTGGTTGGGATTGACCGAGTGATTGTAGTTCTGAAATGAATGTTTGTTGCTGTTTAGTTTACATTTACAATAAGATAACGGTGAAACAATAAAGGCACATGTGAGAATTTCACTTATTTATTAGTGAAATAGTATCACTAATCACTTAGTGACCTAAGTGATGTTTTTGCCAAATCAAATAATAATTTTTGAGTAGTGAAAGAATAGTTTCTGAAAAAATTTTTGTGCTATGCACAATCTAATAGCTGTGAACACATTCCTTTTTTTTTTTTTTTTGAGGCAAAGATGGGTCTTACTCTGTCGTCCAAGCTGGAGTGTAGTGTTATGATCACAGTTCACTGCAGCCTCGAATTCCTGGGCTCAAACCAGCCTCCCACCTCAGTCTCCCAAGTAGTTGGGACTGTAAGTGTGTGCCATCATGCCAAGCTAATTTAAATTTCTTCTTCTTTTTTTATTTTTACTGAGACAGAGTCTCTCTATGTTCTTCGGGCTAGTCTTGAACTCCTGATTGCTTCAAGCAATCCTCCCGCCTTGGCCTTACAAAGTGCTAGGATAACAAGTATAAGCCACTGCACCTGGCCTCCTTCTCTTAAATGTAATCTGCCTCGTAAGCATTTTCTCCATAATTATCTTAGGTCTAGACAAACAACAAAACAATGAATTAAGCTGTAGTTTACATCATTTGCTGATTTGGGTGGTATAAAAATTCCCTCTGTGGTCTATTTCAAGTGACAGTTTGTCCCCCTGAATATGAAGGTAAGGAGAGATGTGCAGTATTACATCCATCTATAATCTTTGCACCATACAGTAATAATAACTATAAGTAAACTGAAGGACAAAAATATTAGAAAAATGGAAATTGTTAAATTTTGAATATTGCCTTTGTTTTATTATAAGCTATTTAATAGTGAGTTTATATTCTATGTTTTTAAAGTAATTGTTAAGTTCAGCAACTACTTCACAAGATTTCTAGAAATTAAAAATCAGCCATCATGATTTAGTGAAAGTTGACTTGATTTAGTGAAACTTGACTCCAACACACTACTGGCCTTTAGTGTTCCTTGTTTTGTGAAGAGGATGCCCAGATTTTGAAAATGTATGCAAAATGCTTGGTTTACTCTCTCCAATTTTTAAATGGCCTTTTTTCATTAATTCAGTGTACCTTTTTGTATCTTGATTTTTTAGCATTAGCAAACCTCTTGTGAATTTCTCTGCCATGTAATACCTCGTTGGATTCAAAAGTGGCATACTGAAGTCTTTCCGAATATGAACGCTCAGACATCACGTAAGAGATTTATAGTTACAGAAAATGTAGATTATTACACAATAAGTAAATCCACTTTTCCGATCTCTGCAATACACATTTCTGCAGGCATTAGAAGGCTCTGTCTTTAAAGAACAATCTCAAGAGCATGCTTTTTATCCCCACTTGCCTCATTTCATTTTTCCCATTAGCAGCAATTTAAAAATTCTTCCAGACTGCAGCTCTCATTGTGCCTTTTTGCTTTGCTGCAGAGTAGGTCTTTATTCTCTTTACTCTGAAGCTTTAATATTTGAAATTGGTCTCATAAATTAAAAAAGAACACCCATATGGAAGATTATTTTAAAACTCAATCAAAAAGATTTTCTTTTTCTTATTCTTTTTTGAGGGCAGTGGAAGACTAATGGATAAATGTATAATCAACTCACATAAAATTCGACAAGCGGATATTTTATGATATTGCCTTCTGGGAATCCAAATAGCACACACTTTTTATCATAACAATCTAGTCCAATTCCGTGACCAAGGGAGAAGAGCACAGCACATTTGAGAACCGTTGCAGGGACCAGACTGCGTGTTGCTGCCAACAGCAAAGCTGAAATGCAGAATCCCAGTCTGAAACAGGGACATGGGGCTTTATGAGTTCATACACATGGGAATTTTAATGGGAACAGCTATTTGGACATCCTCTTTCTCTCTCCCATATGCTCAGTTGAAGAGCCGGAGAATGAAGTCGTATAAATTTAGAATGTACCAAGTAGCTAAAATCGTTGAGTCACCTGTACACTTTGGCCATCACTTATCTAAGGTAGTTTCTGGCTAAAAAGCCCTTGGAACATCCACTTTGGAGATTTTCAGCAGTCAGAACTGTTTGCAGCTTGTCCAATGAAACATTTGCCAATAGAGATCCAAAGGCTATGTTGGGAGAAGTGTAGTTAGATTTAGTACATTTCCAAATTGGAACACAACAGGTTTATCACAGCTAAACCCAACCTCAGAAATGAGGAATGAATTTGCTCCTTTACTTACCAGATCCTGTTTGATGTTGGCATTAAATAAGTAGAGGTAAGAACTGGCAGACCTGTGCAGTAAAAGACATGGCTCAGGAAGCAACAAATTGAAGGGACACATAAGAAAAATTGTGATAGGAATGCCAACTGTAACACGGGAAAACATTAAAAAGCAATGGAGGCCAGGCATGGTGGCTCACACCTGTAATCCCAGCTTTGGGAGGCTGAGGTAGGCAGATCACCTGAGGTCAGGAGTTCAAGACCAGCCTGGCCAATGTGGCGAAACCCTGCCTCTACTAAAAATGCAAAAATTAGACAGGCATGGTGGTGCCCGCCTGTAGTCCCAGCTACTTGGGAGGCTAAGGATGGAGAATCACTTGAACCCGGGAGGTGGAGGTTTCAGTGAGTAAGGATCCCACCACTGCACTCTAGCCTGGGTGACAGAGTGAAACTCTGTCTCGATACACACACACACACACACACACACACACACACACACACACACACACACAGAGCAATGGAGTGAAGAGGCAGATAAGAATGCAGGCCTCTTAATTCCAGTAGAAGTTATCCCACTTTAAAATGACAGTAATTATTGAATTTGAAAATCGACCCCTAGAGCCACAATGAAGACAGGAATCAAAAATCAAGTTTTTTCTAGTCCTGTGAAAAATGATGCTGGTAGTTTAAAGAGGAATCATGTTGAAACTGTAGATTGCTTTGGGCAGTATGGCCATTTTAATGTTATTGATTCTTCCAATCCATGAGTGCGGAATGTTTTTCCATTTGTTTGTGTCATCTACTATATCTTTTAGCAGTGCTCTTCTTGTAGAGATCTTTTACCTTGGTTAAATGCATTCCTAGGTATTTTATTCTGTTTGTGGCTATTTTAAATGGGGTTGCATTTTTTTCCTTTGGCTCTCAGATTGAATGTAATTGGTATATAGACATGCTACTGATTTTTGTACATTGATTTTGTATGCTGAAATTTTACCAAAGTTGTTGAACAGTTTCTGGAGCCTGGAACTCATGGCTGATGGCTGATTGGTGAAGGCTTTAGGGTTTTCTGGGTATAGATTTATATCATCTGCAAATTAACCAAAATAGCATGGTAGTGGTACAAAAACAGACACACAGAGCAATGAAGGAGAATAGAAAACCCAGAAATAAAGCCACATACCTACAGCCATCTGATGTTCAAAAAAGTCAACAATGTCTCTATTCAATTAATAGTGCTGGGATAGCTGGTCAGCCATATGCAGAAGTGTAAAACCGGACCCCAACCTTTCAACATATGCAAAATTAACTCTAGATTAATTAAAAATTTAAGCTATAAGAATCCCAGAAAAAAACCTAGGAAACACCGTCCTGGACATCAGCCTTGGGAAATAATTTATGACTAAGTCCTCAAAAGCAATTACGACAAAAACAAAAATTGACAAGTGGGACTCAATTAAAGTAAATAGCTTTTGCACACAAAAGAAAATATTAACAGAGGAAACAAAACCTACAGAAGAGGAGAAAATTTTTGCAAATGTTGCATCTGACAAAGATCTAATATCCAGACTCTATAAGGAACTTAAACAATGAACAAACAAAAAATAAATAACCTCATCAATAAATGGGCAAAAGACATGAACAGACACTTCTCAAAAGAAGTCAAAAGAAGGCTGGGCGCAGTGGCTCACACCTATAATCTCAGCACTTTTGGAGACTGAGGCGGGAAGGTCACGAGGTCAGGAGATCGAGACCATCCTGGCTAACACGGTGAAACCACGTCTCTACTAAAAATAAAAAAAAAAAAAAAAAATTAGCCAGGTGTGGTAGCGGGTGCCTTTAGTCCCAGCTACTTGGGAGGCTGAGACAGGAGAATGGTGTGAACCTGGGAGTGGGAGCTTGCAGTGAGCTGAGATTGCACCACTGCACTCCAGTCTGGGTGACAGAGTGAGACTCCATTTCAAAAAAAAAAAAAAAAAAATGGCCAACAAACATAAAAACAGTTTCATATCACTAATTATCAGAGAAACACAAATCATAACCACCATGAAATATCACCTCATACCGGTCAGAATAGTTACTATTAAAAAGTCAACCAACAACAGGCTTGTGAGGCTGCAGAGAAAAGATAACACATACACTGCTGGTGGGAATGTAAATTAGTTCAGCTTCTGTGGAAAGCAGTTTGGAGATTTCTCAAGGAACTTAAAACAGAACTACCATTGAAGCCAGCAATCCCATTACTGGGTGTATATTCAGAAGAAAACAAATTATTCTACCAAAAAGACATATGCACTTGTATGTTCGTTGCAACACCATTCACGACAGTAAAGTCATGAAATCAACCTAGGTGAATGGATAAAGCACATGTAGCGCATATACACCATGAAACACTACACAGCCATAAAGCCATGTCCCTTGCAGCAACATGGATGCATCAGGAGGCCGTTATCCTAAGAGAATTAGTGGAGAAAGAGAAAACCAAGTACTGTGTGTTCTTACTTGTAATTGACAACTAAATATTGGGTACTCATGGACATAAAGATGGAAACAATAGAAACTGGGAACCACTGGAGGTGAGAGGGAGAGAAGGAAAGGGTTTTAAAACTGTTAGGTACTCTGCTAAGTAACTGGGTGACAGGAGCATTCAGACCACTAAACCTCAGCATCACACAATATATTCAGACAACAAACCTGCACATGTATCCCCATATCAAAAATAAAAGTTGAAAGAAATAATTCAGTTAGTCCTGAAATAAACAATTGAAATGTTCTGAATTATAGCAGGATATTTCAGTTTCCGTGTCCCATTTACATTTTCTCATTCAGTGTCTGTGGAGTTGCTTGATTTACCCATCTGATGTCCTTGAATGGGACCACAGACCTGTGCAGAAGAAGTAGGGGTGAAGTGATATCTATTTCAGAGGACAGGCTCATGATGCACAATGTACGGCCAGTCAGCAGAAGCCTCAGGTTTTCCCAGGAGGCACCACGGCAGCCAGAGGCCATCTGAGAAAATCTCCCAGGAGGAGCTTTTTCTCCTGGATGTCCAGAACCTTGCATAAGAAATCAGACCAGAGGTGTAGTTCAAGCTGAGCAGCAGCAAGCACAATGGAAAGTGAGGGGAGCTGGTTTGTTTTTATGGGAGGTATGTAATATATACTATAATGTAATATAAGTTGTCTATTGGGTAATAGATTTCAAACTTTTTTCTCCTTCCCTCTGCCACTTTTATGAATGTGGAATCTTATTCAGGATTCAATTATCTTTCCATAGATCATAATAAAGCAGAATGATTTGAAACCCTGGTTACCCACCCACTGTCTTCCCCACCTACCCAGGCCTTCCAGAGTATTCTTGTAGAAATCTGGGGATCCTGGAAATACAAGGTGAAAACTGCAGAGCTGGATGGTCCCTAATTTTTGTTACATCATGAGTATTCACGATTTCATGAAGATAACATAGGAAGACTCCAGTTGAGTCTTCCGATTGCCCTTAAATTGGCTCCTTTATTCCTCACTGCCTCTAGCCATGTGTCCACCCACAGCAGTAAAGTCAGTTAAGGCCAAGTTTCCACTCTCAGGAGACACATGACTGAACCTCACAGCCTTGCTTTGGTTTGGAGGAAATGATCTTAGCTTTGGGCTCCCAGTCCAGATTTATAAATGGAAGCTGAGAGTTGGCCCTTTGGGGAGACCTAACAAAACACTCTTCACTTTAGCATTGTTCAGTATCTAGTCATCTGAAAAGCTCTGTCCACGTCTCCATTTTTTATGGTACTCCCTCTTATTTACTTTGTTTCAATCACTATGGTCTTCCTTACTTTGTTTCAATCACTATGGTCTTCCTTCACTCCCTAAAACTAGAATACCTTTGCATCACAAGGCCTTTGCATATGTTGTTCCAGGTGCATGCAACACTCTTTCCTTTACTCTTTACCAAGTTAACATCTTCCTCTTAATTCAAACTTCAGTTCAATTGTTCCTCTCCCAGGAGATACTTCTCTGACCTTTTTGTCCACATGGAACCAGTCTATTGCTCATGCTTACAGTGAAAGGTAGCTCTCATTCATGGCCCTTAAGTCAATTGTGAATTACAACTAGCAAACTTACCATGGCAAATAATCTGTCTGATTATTTGATAAATATTTACTTTCCTTTCTAGACCAGGGATTGGAAAACTATAGCCCTCGGGTCAAATCCAGCTCACCATCTGTTTTTGCAAAATTAAGTGTTACTGGAACATAGCCACGTTAACTCATTTGAATATTGTTCATAGCTGCTTTCACACTGTAACAGCAGTGTTCAGTAGCTGCAACAGAGACAGTATGACCCACAAAACTAAAATACCTGGCTCTTTGGAGAAAAGCTTTGCCAACACTTGCTCAAGACCATAAGCTTCTTAAAAACAGGAAATATGACCATTTTGCTCATCACTTTGTCCCCCTGCAGCTAATCCAGTTCCTGACATGTGTTCCTGGCTCAATAACTATATTTTTAGTGAATGAATCAATGAGTGATTCACAAACATCATTAGTTATATATGTGGAATATAGTCAAAATTACACAGTAGAAAATTGCATCAACAATATAGGAAAGAAAGCCCTGTTTATGAATCGCATTTTTATTTTTTAAATATTCATCATTATCAAAATAAAAAATGAGAAATAGAAAATGTATTGGTGAATGATTTAATATTCAATGATTTTAGAGTTGGACAAATCAAAATAACAACTAATCTTGTGTAGAATTAAAACATAAAGTCATGATCAACCATCCAAAGCAAGTGTTTCCGTGCAACTAATATCCTCAAATTGCCCGCCAACAATTCAGCCTTTTTAAATGAGGCATGTAACTAAATAGATTCTATTTTTCAATACTGTTAGAAAATATGACTTGTTTCTGGTTGATTTAAAAATATTTTATTTGTTGCACAAATGGCCTAAAATATACATATAAAGCAATCATATTGCAAATTTTGCTATTCTGTGAGAAGGGATGCATTTTTTCCTCTAGGGACAAAAAGTACTGTATAAATTGCCTCCTTGGTAGATAATTTCTAGCTTTTGACTATAAATTGATACATTAAATACACAGAGGCAGGCATACATTTAGAGGGTATTATTTTGCTTCATTTTAAAACTTAGTTTAAACATTTATTTTTTGTCAGTTTTGTAGAACAGTAATCAATGCACAGATTGGGGGCTGGGATGGGGTGGGGAGCCTTTGATGGTGTATTGACAGTTTCCTGCTTGGCGACATCCTCAGCCTTTCACAAGGCCACAAGTAATTTACGATGGCAATAAAGACCTGAATATTTTTCTGTATTCAAGGTAGTTGCTTGCTTCCAGAAGAAGCATAGCCCTGCTTTTGAATGTGATCCACGTAGTAGATGTGGAAGACAGCCCTTAGAAAGAGAGGCCATTAGATCAGGAAGCAGCTGTCTGGCAGTCCCTGTTCATATTCAGCAGCCATTCCTGAGACGTGACTGTCACTGCTAAGCAATTTCCCAGGGCCTTGTTCATTTGGCGCACTAGACAAAGCCAGTCTTGGCTCGATATGTCTCAAAGGACAGGTCTGTACCATAGCAGATTAGTGCACAGGCTTATCTCAATTCAAAGACTGCTTCTGCCACTGAGTAACTGCTTGGGGCAAGTGCCTGGACCTGGCTGTGCCACAGTTTCTTCATCTGTGCAGGTGGAGGAAATAAGGCCACCTGTAAAGAAAATGGTTGGAACCATCTCAGGCCCACAGTAAGCACTCAATAAAGGAGCTATCATTATTAGCTTTTTTTTAGATCAGACATAAATTTTACTTATTTTTAAAAAAATTTTTGGGGTACATAGTAGTTGTATATATTTATGTGGTATATGAGATGTTTTGATACAGGCTTGCAATGTGAAAGAAGCACATCATGGAGAATGGGGTATTCATCCCCTCAAGCATTTATCCTTTGTGTGACAAATAATCCTATTATGCTGTTTGTTATTTTAAAATGTACAGTGAAGCTATTGTTGACTTTAGTCACATTATTCTGCTATCAAATAGTAGGTCTTATTCATTAGTTCTATTTTTTTTTTTTTTTGTATCCATTAACCATCTTGACCTTCCCCCATCCCCCCACTACCCTTCTCAAGCTCTGGTTACTATCTTTCTACTCTCTAGGTCCATGAGTTCAACTGATTTGACTTTTAGGTACCTCAAATAAGTGAGAACATGTGATGTTTGTCTTTCCCTGCCTGGCTTATTTCACTTAACATCCTGACCTCCAGTTCCACCCAAGCTGTTGTGAATCACTGAATCTCATTCATTGTTTGTGGCTGAATAATACTCCATTGTGTATATGTACCACATTTTCTCTATCCATTCTTCTGTTGATGGACTCTTAGGTTGCTTCCAAATCTTAGCTGTTGTAAACAGTGCCACAACAAACATAGGAGTGCAGATATCTCTTCAATATACTGATTTCCTTTCTTTGGGATATATACCAAGCAGTGGGATCCCTGGATGATATGGTATCTCAATTTTTAGTTTTTTGAAGAACCTCCAAACTATTCTCCATAGTGGTTGTACTAATTTACATTCCTGTCAACAGTGTATGAGGGTTCCCTTTTCTCCACACCCTTGTCAGCATTTGTTATTGCCTACCTTTTGGATATAAACCATTTTTTTTTTTTGAGATGGAGTCTCATTCTGCCACCCACTCTGGAGTGCAGTTCACGATCTCGGCTCACTGCAACCTCCGCCTCCCGGGTTCAAAGCAATTCTACTGCCTCAGCCTCCCCAGTAGCTGGGACTACAGGAGTGTGCCACCACGCCCGGCTAATTTTTTGTATTTTTAGTAGAGATGGCGTTTCACTATGTTAGCCAGGATGGTCTCGATCTCCTGACCTCGTGATCCTCCCACCTCGGCCTCCCAAAGTTTACAGGCATTGAGCCTGTAAACATTGGCATTACAGGCATGAGCCACTGCCCCCAGCCAGATGTAAACCATTTTAACAGGGTGAGATGATATCTCATTGTAGTTTTCATTTGCAAGTCTCTGATGATCAATGATACTGAGCACATTTTCAAATGTCTGCCATTTGTATGTCTTCTTTTGAGAAATGTCTATTCAAATATTTTGCCCATATTTTGATCAGGTTATTAGATCTTTTTTCTGTAAAGTTGTTTGAGCTTCTTATATATTCCAGTTAGCTTTTAAAACAGAATTAAGTAGGTCGGGTGTGGTGGCTCACGCCTGTAATCTCAGCACTTTGGGAGGCCGAGGCAGGCAGATCACAAGGTCAGGGATCGAGACCATCCTGGCTAACATGGTGAAATCCCATCTCTACTAAAAACACAAAAAATTAGCCGGGCGTGGTGGCAGGATTCTATAGTCCCAGCTACTCGGGAGGCTGAGGCAGGAGAATAGCGTGAACCTGGGAGGCGGAGCTTGCAGTGAGCTGAGATCGGGCCACTGCACTCCAGCCTGGGTGACAGAGCGAGACTCTGGCTCAAAACAAAACAAAACAAAACAGAATTAAATAGTTTGAGCTCCTTATATATTCATTGTTAGTTTTTAAACAGAATTTCTGAGACAGCCTTCTTTCCTAACTGAGAAAGCTTATGAGGACAAATGTCTTCTCCCACAAGGTTGGGCTTTCCATTCATATTAGTGCTTATTCATGTTCTAATTCATAGGTTTCATCTAATTATTCAACATGATTAAATAATTATTCAGCCTTAGGTTATTCTAAGAACTCAATGATGCTCATCTACTCTCCGGCAAGATTTTGGTACAAAAATGTTTCCATGGTTCAACTTTCAGGCTGAACCATAGCAAGAATGTACTGCTTCTCTTTACTATAAAAAGGGAAAGAGAAATAGCATTTCTTTGACCACCTAGCTATATGCCAGATGTTGGGTTAACTGATTGCACTTTGCTAATATGATTCATGAAGTCCTCATGATAACCAGACAAAGCAAGGGTTGATATCTCTCTTTGACATATGGATGAACTGAGGTTTGGGAAGATAAGATATTTTTCTAAGTACTACAACAGGGGCAGAACTCAAACCCTGGTCTATCCTCCCTCAGCTTGTTATCCATGTATATGAGAAGCTAATGATTTATCATGAATTTTCCCTGTTTCACAACATAAGGTTCTTGCAAGCAGGGACAGGACATGTTTAGTTTGTCTAGAAAGTTAACTTGATTGCTGTCTCCAGTTGCCTTATCGGGTATCCCAGAATATTCAGTTCATTCTTAGGCTAGAGACAGACCTGCAAGTGACTTTAAATAGCAAACATGGTTTCTGTTCAGAAATTGGATTGCCAAAAGTTGTTTTAATGTGAAATCCTTTCTCCTCCTACAAGTCCTTCTTTCTTCTACTCTTTCTCTTTCTCCTTCACTGCCTCCTCTGCTTACAGCCAGAATTGATATCCTGTTCCTAGGTGCCTGTTCCAAACTCCCGTCACTAAAATTTAGGTAAGAAGGCCTTCCTCCCCAACCCATTGGCTCTGGGATGGGGTGCGGGGAGAGGCCCTGACAGATTCCACAGCCTTCTCTAAAAATCCTCTTTCAAAATTCTCTGTCTTTAACTTCTTCAATGGTTATATAGCCTCAAACTGGACCAGGGGACTCTGTTTGGGGAGTCCAAGAGTTGTGAAACTAGTTCTAGTTCATTTGTTTTGGAAATCTGCAACCTCCAGTGAGTGTGCAATGTCTACTGTACCTTGATAGCCAGTGAAGAAATCAACTTTAACATTGTGTCAACACATACAACCCACTTGCAGTTTTGTTGTTTGCTTTGACCCTTGTATTTGGAGACCCAGAATCTTCCCTAAGTCCTGTTCTCATTGGAACTTTCAGGTTTTCTTCATCATGGGTGAGGGAGCCACAGGGAAGCCTAGCAGGGGCCTCCATGCCTGAGTTCATGCATAGAGCTTGTTCCAAAGACAAGTGTTTGCCTACAAGGGTAGAGATACTTTAGGCTTAAAGGAAAATGTGTGTCTTAGATTGATTTCCAGACTAGGCCCCCAAGTTTAAGTAGATGACCGGATGGATAGGAAGGCTTGTAATAAAAGAAAATGACAACTGCACAAAAGAGGAATGGCATTACTCTGTGCATAAAGAACTAAGTATTCACACCCCTGGGTCTTTATGCATCTTTTGTTGCACTACAACAAATGATCAGAGGATATTGGGATGGAGGACCATGAAGGGTCAAAATTCCTCAAATACCTGAAGAGTGGAGCAGCAGCTGGAACCCCTTAATTCCTGAGCAGACGAGCTGGTGTTTGAACTATATCCTGGGGCCCCCCAAGAGGCTGGTGATAAAATCAGAAGAAGGGAAATTGATTACAAGAAAGGTTAGCATCCATAGAACTTGGGAGAAACCTATTGGAACTCCCTGAACAATCTGGGAGGAATTCAAGGGCATCCAGGGTTCACTCTGTTCTACAAGTAGGGGCTGTTCTAGGATAGTAATTGGGACACCACTATGCTAGGTCTGGCAGGACCAGGATGCCTGGATAAATAAGAGGTAGACCCATATGCCATTCCCAACCTTCCTCTAAACTTTCTCAAGTCCAATTCACTCCTGCTTCTAGGACCCTCTTTGTGGCAGAGAGAACAGGGAACAACAGCCCACCATGAAGGCCCAGAGCCCCCATTCTTTCAGTCTTTGCACCCCAAGGAACCTGGAGGACACACCCCTTCTACTATCCCTGGTTGCTTGCATAAGAGTCTGACCTCAGCTAATGATGGTTCTTCTAATCCATAAGGACCTGAGGGAGGACCTCCAGCGGACAAGGGCCACTCTTTGAGACAATGGTCAAAGGAAAAATAATAAATAATTGCATTTTCTTAGGTGGGTTTGTCCTGGTGGGTTTAAGCCTACAAGAACCCCCAAATTGAGATTGATTCATCTGGTTATAAAATCATGACAATTCTTACTTCAACATGGCCGTAAGCCACATTCCACTTTATTCTGCAGGTTTGATGTGTTCTGATTTGGCCCAAACCGGCAGGTTAAGTGAATGTTGTTGTTAGGAGTTAAACAGAATCAGAGATTGGAATCCCAAGGCTGACGGAGGCTGAAGCTACCATCAGTCCTTCCCAATAAGGCCACCCTTTCTGATAGCTTAGAATTCAAATCATGGAGGCTTCTAACAAGAGGATCTATTTTTTGTCCAAGGTTGCTTAGAGCTTTTCTTATTCATACCTTCATCTAACATATGAGGATACAATTTAGAGGGATAAATTGGCTTATCCACTCTAACGGAGAAGGTTAGGGACAAAGCCACAAGTCCAACACTCCTGGAAACACTGAGCCCACCTTACCACCCTCCAGGAATAGTACCCGGTACAAAAAGCAAAGGCCTCAGCTACTGTTCCTAAATGGGACTGACTCTTCAAGAACCGCGGGTTTCCTGATGGAGTTTCCAACAGTTCATTTAAAACAAGGAAGAAAAACTCAGCAGAAACAACTTAAAAACAAAAAATGCCCACTCCAAAGCCTCCCAACCCCAATGCTGAGGCGTGCTTACAGCTTTTAAGGCATCAAAGCAAAACAAAAATATTCCACAACCTCATGTTTGAGAGCTACTTGTTCAGCAGGTCCTGCTCCTTCTCATCTCCAATATCTAAATCTGTGGGATTTGCACTGATTAAACGTGGGCGGCTCAGAGAGTTCTTCTCCGTGGCAGGCTGTTGCACTTCATACAGCTCAGCGCAAAGAGACACTTCCACGTTTAGCTTACATTTTCCCTTCCCTAATTTGTTTTATTACTCCCAGACTCATTTTTTGATACCTGATACTCTGTCCACTTATGTGTTTCCTGTCATTAGCCAGAGCCCCGGGAACTTTCATCACTTTCTCCAGAGCAACGGGGAGTTCGTGTCTCTCCTTCCAATTATTGCTGCGAGTTTGAGGATGTCATCTTTTGCCCTTTTCAGAAGCAGAACTTTCTGCAAAGGACAAGACATTTGTAACAGGATGTCTGGTGCAGAAAAGAACTCATGGGGGACCAGAGTAAAGTGACTTGTGGATGGGGGTGAACATCACCAGGATGACAGTGTTTTCCTTCTGTACCCCATTCTGTGATTAATGGATATACTCTGTGGACCGATGAGGTGAATTCCAAAGGTCAGCCTAAAGTGACATTTTTTTTGGTCACAACTTGAAAGCAAGTTTTATTTAACAAATAATACAAAAATATGCTTTAGTTAAAACCCTTTCTTTTCTGCCTGATTAGGACAGAAAACATCACGTTTCTGATCACCTTATTTTCTTAGGTACTTAAATTGTTTTCTTTTTTCTTCCTAACAATAGGCATGGCTCAGCCTGTTCCTGTCCCTGAGGGACTCTTAAAGCAACTAGGAAATTATAATTTAAGAATAATCTAATTCAAACTGCAGCCATTACACTCGGCTTAAATAAGGATCTTGCCATCATTACATGTTATAATTATGTCACCACATGCTATATACTTCCAATTAGATGATGATTACATGCCATATATTAACATTAATTGTGTAACTAGACATAACCATATGTTTATATGTGGATTTAATTACCTTCTTTAAAAATCCTATTGAAGAAGATGTATGTGACACATTTTTAAAAGAGGAAAAGTAGCAAGGAAAAACCTGTTCAAGTAAATATATAAAATCAGTCATATGGAGGAAATGTAAATAATTGAAATAGCCTTTTAAATTATCATTTGTGTGATTACCCTGGCTTCATGCTTTTGTTTGTAAAAATCTTATTATAATATTATGAAAGTTCAAAAGATTCAGGTAGATTGGCCATAAGCTCATCACCAGAACACAATTCCTTTCCAGATCCAGCTCATATCGACATATACGTATGAGTGCCTGCGGTTATAACAACTCACAAAATGTTAGTTCTGCATTTTCACATAACTTGTCATAAATGATTCTTTTCTTATGTGTTGCCTCGTGTCCATCATGCATGCTGTTTACAACAGTGTGGTGTATTGATTGAGAAAGCACTGATACCGAAATAAGACACCTTGGTGAGCTGGACACAATGGCTCATGCCTGTAATTCCAGCACTTTGGGAGGCTGAGGTGGGCAGATCACCTGAGGTCAGGAGTTTGAGACCAACCTGGCTAACATGGCGAAACCCTGTCTCTACTAAAAATACAAAAATTAGCTGGGCATGGTGGTGGGTACCTGTAATCCCAGTTACTTGGGAGGCTGAGGCAGGAGAATTGCTTGAACCTGGGAGGTGGAAGTTGCAATGAGCCGAGATTGCCCCATTGCACTTCAGCCTGGGCGACAAGGGCAAAACTCCGTCTCAAAGGGGGAAAAAAAAGACTCCCTGGCTTGGTGCCTTGATTAATGCACTTGTTTGTGCCTCAATAGTCCCATCTGTTAAATGGCAATAATGAGCATCTACCTCATAAGGTTACTGTGAAAATGAAATATGTTATTACATGCAAAATGCTTAGAAAAATGATGCAAAGGAGAAATTCAGTAAAGGTTAAGTAGGGTTGCGGTGGTGGATGTGTGTAGCCAGTTGAGAACCATAGTTTACTTGATTCATTTCCTATTTGATGGCAACATTAATATCTCCAAATTCTGATATTGTCAGTAAGGCTTGGGTACATGTTTTTGTGCACATAGTTTTCTCTTTCTTTGAACTTCTCTGGGCAAATTATCTGTTGAATATCAGAAATACATCCATGTAAATCTCTTTTAATGTCCCCATCCCAGGACAGTGCCCAGTTTTTAAAAACAATCAGCTCAGCATAGAAAAACAATGGAAATAAATTTAAATGTTTACTGCTTTATTTTTTTAAATATTTCTGCCGCAAAAAACATAACATCTTCTTTGTGAAAACTTCTATTTCTCCCTCCTCATGCACACCCCCACCCCCACCGTAACCTCAAAATCTCCTTCCCCACTAAAGCCCTCTTCTCATTGCCCATATAATTCAGTCCACTGAAGCTTGCGTTATCACCTCCTTCCTTCTTACCAATAACTTTCTGGTCTTTCTAAGTTTAGCAATTACCTTGTTTGCATCTAATATGAGCGTAGGAGATTGTCTACCAAAGGCTCACTGGAGGGGGTCACAGAAGGGGTGGCCTGAGAAGGCTGAGAAGCAAAGGGGTATTCTTCTTGATGCAGGGTAAAAGAGAACAGGAGGATTAATAAATCTGTCATCTATCTATCGATCGATCGATCGATCGTCTATCTATCCCTACCTATATACATGTATATCCATATATCTATATGTATACCTATATCTATCTCTCCATCCATCCCTACCTACATATATCTATATCCATATATCTATGCCTATACCTCTATCTATCGTCTATCTATCTCTACCTATATGTATCTATATCCATATATCTATACCTATACTCATATCTGTCTGTCTATATCTGTTAATCCATCCCTACCTACATATGTCTATATCCATATATCTATACCTATATCTATCTTTATCTATCTATCCATCCCTACCTACATATATCTATATCTGTATATCTATGCCTATACCTTTATCTATCTTCTATCTATCTATCTATCTCTACGTATACATATCTATATCCATATATCTATACCTATATCAATCAATCAATCTGTCTGTCTATCTATTCATCCTATTTATCCATCCCTACCTACATATATCTATATTCATATATCTATACCTATACCTTTATCTGTCATCTAGCTATTCATCCATCCCTATCTACATATATCTATATCCATATACCTATACCTCTATCTATCTAATCTATGTCAGATTGCTGTGACAGCTTTATTGCTGTTTTTATATATTCTAAATTGTTTTCCTAAAGTCTTATACCAAGTGTCCAAATTACTAAAAACACTGAGCAAGTCAGTACAGCACAATCCATGCTAGCTACAAAGGGCATTATTTAGTGGTCATCAGGCATAGGGTGCAAGTTCTTAGAGAATCTCTCTAAGCATCATACTGAATTCTATTCTCTGATCTCTTCTTTGGGCTTCTCAGAGCAGAATCATCTCACTTGTCCTTGAAGGGATGAAGAGAGTTTAAGATGGAAAGTTCAGCTCATGTGCTTTTATAATAAGATGTATGTGAGGTTCATTCATGCAACCCACTGTGCCATTGGGAAGTACAGGAATGGGCATGTAGGACTTTCATAGCTCAGATATGCTCAGGAGCAAGTCATGCAGCACGATTGACTAGTAGGAAACAAAAGGAAGAGGGGATGGTATCAGTAGAATGAGAGATGGGGAAAATACCAACTCCAAGGAATGACTCTTCTAGGGAGCTAAGCTATTCAATAAAGCATGCATTGAGCCCAGATACAGTTTGGAACATGGTTGGTGAAGACCTTGGCCAATGGGCAGCATTACTCTGTCAAACCACATGCAAGGCCTGTGCATAAAGGGAGAATCTAGCAAGAGATAGATGGATGTTGAGCTCTAGACAAACCAAGCACAGTTTAGAGTAAACCTCTAGTAATAAGAAGAAATTAAAATTTCTGGCATGGAAAAGTTTACATTCTAGTGAAATAGATAGACATGAAGCAAACATAAATAAATATAAGTAAACTAAAGAGTAGTTCTAAATGTTATGAAGAAAAGACAAGGATAAGAGTAGTTCCATAGAACTTTCTGCAATAATGGAAATGTTCTATATCTGTGCTTTCCAATCTAGTAGCTAATATCTGCAGGAGGCTGTTGAGCACTTAAAATGGTACTTAGTGTGACAGAATAATTTCTTATAATATTTAATTTTGGTAAATTTAAATTCAATAGCCACAGTTGGCTAGTGGTTACTGTATTGAACAGTGTAGCTCTATAGCATCATAAATTTCTCTATGTAGGATTTAATACACATTTATAGTTCTGCATTTATCTCTGTAATTCTTTGTTTAAGGCAAGCATCATTTACATTTTGCCTGTTGTTGATTATCTAATGCATAGTATAGCACCTTGCACATAATAGTTGTTCTATTGGCCGATCACCTGAGGTCAACATGGTGAAATCCCGTCTCTACCAAAAGACAACCAACATGGTGAAACCCCATCTCTACTGAAAATACAAAAATTAGCTGGGCGTCGTGGCAGGAACCTGTAATCCCAGCTACTCGGGGGGTCGAGGCAGGAGAATGCCTTAAACCCGAGAGGCAGAGGTTGCAGTGAGCCAAGATTGCGCCATCGGACTCCGGCCTGGGGGACAAGAGCAAGAGTTCGTCTCAAAAAAAAGAAAGTTAAGTGAATGATTAAAAGTGAAAAACTAGAAGACAAAGTAATATGCCAGTTCCTCAATATATAGAAACAAGAATAGTTCTACATCTCTCAAGACGGAATAAGTTTGTTACTGATTTTCCTACTCTTTTAAACAGTGACTCAAAAACAAAACAGGGCTGGATGGTTTTGATGACTTGGAGGAGAGACATGGAAAAATGAGAGCCTGGTAATGATCGAGATATTTGGAGCTACACCTGGTGTGTTGGTTTGGAGTGGGTCCAAAGAACCAGGTTTCCTATACGTATCCTAGAAAGGCAAGAGCTTTGGAGGCAAAGTGGTACCTGGCTCGGAACGTCTAGAAATTCCTTATTCTCTGAGCCTTTTTTTTTCCCCCCCCAAAAATGTAAAATATACCTACCTCATTAGGTTGCTCTGTGAGCTGTAAGATATTCATATTGCTTACCATATATTAATAAGCACTGAATAGCTCTGCATGCTTAATAGCTCCTGGCTGCTATTACTTTGATTCACATCTCACAGTGCTCACCCCGACATCTATATTTTCAAAAATTCTTATGGAATACGGAATTCTAAAGGAATATGTGTCACTGACACATAGAATCCTTGCTGAGCTAGATGTATATCTTCACACCATCATATTCACCTAGAGAATCTAGAAAGTTGCTTTGTTATTACTGAACAGAATCACAACGTATGTAGCAGGCTGGAAATACCATTGCTGATGCATCTATTTTTTTTTTCGTATCTTCAATTTCTATCTGAGGAATTATTTTCAGTCTTTAATCCTCAACAGTAAGAGGTTTGAAAAACACAACCAGGGCAATTCCTTAAGAAGTTTAGATAGTCTTCAATGAATATTCCAATATTTTAAAATAGGATATATTGCAGAAGACACAAAAATACTTCATGGTAATTTTCTTTGACTAGCAAAGAGTGGAACCTTATCCAAATAAGCCAGTCTTTAGTTGTAGATTCTTCACATTTCCAGTCCGGGTCAGTTCTGTAATTATATTTTTCACAGTGTATAAGATGATGTTCATGGATATTTCAATGAAGAGTGAGATATTCTTCATTACAATTATTCCCATGCGATGTTTATTTCATTATTTATGAGGAGCTGTTTTGCCATCATTTTAAGCAAGAAAGTCATTGTTCAGATTTGACACATTAGTGCCACGTTTCTTTTTAGCGTTTCTCCTTCTTGAATGCCTGGACCTGTTTCTGAAGGCAAAGGCGGATGATTGTTTATCTGCCTGTGTATAAAAGGCAATTGCTTTTGGCACTTCATTTGTACTGTTGTCAGATATGATCATGTTACAGCCTTGACTCCCTTGTTGGTCTGTATATTGGTAAACTGTGTGGCTGTTCCCTGCCTAATCAGGCTGCTGCTTTAAGGTGACCTGTCCTGAAATCCCAGACAAACACATTTGGTGATACAAGTTCTGCCCTCATTTCTATCCCAGAGCTATGTGTCTGGACCCTATAACTCTGCACCCTCTCATAGCTGAAAAGTATTATCAAGAGTAAACACTCAGGATTGATAATGGTCTTTCAAAGGTCTAAAAACATACCCACAGTCCAATGACCTATTGAAAGGAGGATGAGTGGTTCCTTTTAACACAATGACCTATTGAAAGGAGGATTTAACATTGGGCTGCTGGACAGACTTTAGTGAGTGAAAGATTATGCTGCTTATTTACCTGGTGGGTTCTCCGCTGGTCTTCTTAGAGCTCACTCATCCTATGATGGGCTCAGCTCTGTAGGATGAAGGGACAGGTTGCCATGGTTGGGTCTCTCTCCCTGTGTGCTCTTTTCTTCTAGATTTCTTTATGACATGTTGCCTCAGTGTCCAAAAGATTAGAACAGAAGCTGCATACCTCTTAAATTTAAGGTTTGGAAGTCACACAATATTCATTAATTTTCATTTTCTGGATTAAAGTAAATTCCAAAGTCAGTTCAGATTCCTGGGAGGGGAAAACATTCCTTCCCATTTTTTTATGGGAGAAGTGGCAAGATCACATTGCAAAAGAGGTGTGCATACATGGAAAGGTAGAATTATCACAACCACCTTTACAGACAAACTACTAAAACATCTGCTAGCCCCAAGTCACAATTATCTATCTATGCCCATGACTCTGTAGGCAGTGAACAACTAAAGATCAACCAATAGAGGCTGCAGTATCACCCTGTATAGTTCACACAGTCCAGCCTGCCTTTCTCTCGTTTGTTCATTATATCTTGGCCCTTGCTGTGGGTCTCTGCAGTTCTTCATGTAAAGTCAATAGCCTCAACAGCCAGAACCACAGCATCACGGCTTCATGGCACCAGGGTCACAGAGAAATGACTTGCCTCACCTAGTGTCAGATTTTATTATTAGCAGAGGTTAAGACCAGGTGTCCTCATTGCTCATGACAGCTTCTCTTCAATGTAACATAATTATCTGTTTTGCACACATTTATCTGGCCTCTGCAGGAGATTTTTGGAAGTTCAGAAGTAATAAGTTCAGAGAGGAATGAAGATAAATAAAATGAGAAAGTAGGACTGTCCCAATAGTTTACACATAGATAGGTATAGTGGAGAGGTAATGAATATTGGTTCAACTAAATGCACACCCAGATATTGAGATTCAAGAATTACTCCTACTGTTCTGCATTTTGCTTGTTGCTGCTGCAATGCCACTATTCAGATTTGTACTGCTTGGGCATTAAAGTGATAGGGAATTGTATGTGGTTTTACAATGACACTGTGATTTAGCCATCTCAGTTTCAGTCAGGAGCAAGAGACCCATTTAAGATAATAATATTAGCATATACATAGAACTTTTGATCTTCAAACCTCTTTAAAGGCATTAGCAAATTAATTTTCCCAGAACTCTTCAGAAGCAGGTAATTATTTTTACAGTTGGAGAGAATAAACCTGACTATGTATTGACCTGCAGAGGCTACCCAATGAAGCAATGCCAGCTAGAGCTCGAGTCCACCCCCTTGTCTCCTCTTGCTCACCAACACATCCATCACAGGACTCTCAAGTGTTCCCAGATCATTATGATGAGATTAAATCTCACCAGCATTTATTGGAAATATTTACTATGGACCCAGCAACTCTTTAGAGTTCCAATTGGGCAGAGAGGAGGGAGAATAAAGAAGATATCATTTCTGATTTTAAACACCATTAACCACCCAAAACTACCAGGAATACATGGAGAAATGGCTGGGTCAGGAAAAGGACTGAATGAATGTGGAACATTTTGCTGTGCTGGAAAGCAATGAAGTGCTCAGAGGCTAATGCAGACATGTCAAAAGGAAAAGGAACTAACTTGAAGGGACTACAGCTGGTCAACGTTAGGGCAATATGTCTATAAAATAGAATAGAGAGAGGTCGATTATAACATATTAAATGAAAAAGAATATAGGTGTCCATAGTGACACGCAAAGAAAATGAAGCTGGGAGTGAGCTCATTTTCATGAAGGATGATAGCCAATGAAGCTGAAGAAGAAATGATAAAATAAGATAGCAAGCATTTGTTAGAAATGGAGCATTCATATAGTATCAAAATATTGCCCCTTAGATTACTTATTAATTATCCATGGAAAAGATATTATCTTAGTTTATTTGGACTGCTATAATAAAATACTGTAGATTGCATAGCTTATGAATAATAGCCACTTATTTCTCACAGTTCTAGAGGTGGGGGAAGTTCAAGATCAAGGTGCCAGCAGATTAAGTGTCTGGTAAGGGCTGCTTTCTGGTTTATGCACATGTTCCCACTGTGTTTTCACATGGTGGAAGGTGCAAACAAGCTCCTCCAGGCTTCTTTTATAAGGGCACTCGTGGCATTCATGAGGGCTCTGTCTTCATGATCTAATTACCCCTCAAGGTCCCACATTCCAGTTTAGAATTTCAACAGATTAATGTGGGGGGAGTCAGAAACATTCAGACCATAGAAGGCGTGTTTACCATGGAGATATCTAGCAGACACCACCTGAACCAAGTGACCAACCAAAATAATGAAACAACCTGACATCATAAGCTCCTGACTAGTTGCAATGGGAAAGAATGCAACATCATCTATGTTACTTATTTTTACTGCTTCATGAAAATATAACTTGTGTACCATAAAATCTACTCAATTTAAGTGTATAATTCCATGAGTTTTAGTAAATTTATATGGAGTTAAACAATCATCATCACAATCTAGTTTTTTAGAACCTTCCTTTATTCCCCAAATATTCTCTACAGCCTGTTTATGGTCAATCCCTACTCCTACAAGCAGCCATAGGCAACCACTACTATGCTTTGTATCTCCATAAATTTGCATTTTCTGAATATTTCATACAAATAGAACATACAATATATGTTTTTAAGCCTAAACTTCGATAGGTATAATAATTGAGGTTTGTACATATTGTAGTATGCATTAATATATTATTCTATTTTATTGAAAAATAATATTCATTGGATGTATGCATCTTATGTTTATCCATTCACCAGTTGATGGATATTTGGATTGTTTCTAGTCTTTGAGTGTTGGAACTCATGTTGCTGTAAACATTTGTGTATAAACATTTGTATATAAACTTTTGTATAAGCTATTCAAACCTTAAAAATTTGCGTTTGCATCAGTTTTGGTAATTTGTATCTTTGTAGGAACTTGTTTATTTCATCTGAGTTATCTAATTTGATGTCATAGAGTTGTTCATAAAATTCTCATAAGAATTTTAATTACTGTAAAGTTGATGGTGATGTCTTCTTCATTTCTGATTTTGGTTAATTCGTGTCTCTTTTTTTTTTTCTTTCTTAATTGGTCTAGCTAAAGTCTTGTTAATTTTGTTGATCTTTTCAAATAACGTTTTATTTTGTTGATTTTCTCTATTATTTTTGTTTTCTGTTTCAGTGATTTCTAATATAATATTTATTAGTTCTTTTATTTGTTTTTAAGTTAGTTAGCTGTTTTCTAGTTTCTTAAGGTGGAAGTTTACTTTATTGATTTGAAAACTTTCTTTTATTTCAGATATAAGTGCTTAAAGGTGAATATTTCCCTTCAAGCACTGCTTACCTGAATTCCATAAATTTTAATATACTGAACTTTTACTTTGTGCCGTTTCATATATCTTTATATTTATTTTGTGATTTCTCCTTTAACCTATGGGCTATTTAGAAGTTTGCTTGCTTTCCAAATATTTGGCATTTTCCTTTTCTGGTTCTATAATAGATATTTAATTGTGATCGGATAAGACACTTCATGTGATAACAGTCTTTTTAAATTTTGTGAGACATCTTCTGACTTTTTTTTCTATCCTGAGAATATTTCATGTGCACTTTAATAAGTGTTCTACAGTCATTTGGTAGAATATTTTGTATATGTTGGTTAGATAAAATGGATTGCTAGAATTGAGTTTTCTGTACACTTGCTGATTTTTTATCTAGCTCTTCTATTAATCTCTGAGATTAGCTTATTTAAATATTTAACTGTTATTGCTAAGTTGTCTAATTCTAATTCTTTTCTCAAGTCTGTAATTTTTTTCTTTATGTATTTTGGAGCTCTGAGGAAGGTATGCATATATTTGCAATCTTTAAATCATTTTAATGTAATGAGCTTTTTATCACTATAAAATAACTCTCTTTGCCTATAGTAATAGTTCTTGTTTTTTAAATTATTATTATTTGATAATAGTGTAACCACTCAAGCACTTCTGTGGTCACTGTTTACCTGATATATATTTTTTCATTATTTTCCTTCCAACCTATATTTTAAAATCAAGCATATTTCTTTTTTAGACAGTACATTGTTGAATTTTTAAAACTTCATTCTGACATTCTATGCTATTTCAGTGCAAAGTCTGGTACTTTCACATTTAATGTAATTATTGACATGGTTGGATTTATATCAGCTATTTTGCTACTTGTTTTCTATTTATCCCATGTCTTTCTTGTTCCTCTGTTTCTGATTTCTTGCCATCCTTTGTGTTAAATAAATATAATCAGTGTGCCATTTTCATACTTGTCTTGATTTTCTTAGTAGATACTATAAAGACTATAGTGTGCATCTGACCTTATCATAGTATCTTTCAAAATAATACTAACAAATTTCTGATCAACTGTTAAAACTTTGCTCTGCTATATCTACTTTTTCCTGTACTTGCTCTTGTGTAATCATCATCACATGTACATAGACAGACAGATAGATATAGATGTATTACATATTTAACAATACAGTATTATAAACATACTTTATACAAGCTTATGTCTTTTAAAGAAGTTAAGAAAAAAGAGAAAATACATTGCATTAAGTCTCATATATTTACCTACATATTACAAAATCCCTTTAGTAATTTAAAAAAAAATTGGTAAGGCAGGTGTCCAAATGATGAATTATCTTAGTTTTTGTCTGGAGAGGTTTTTATTTCACCTTCATTAAGAAAAAAAAGAAACAAAAAACTTTTTGTTTGTTTGTTTGTTTGTTTGTTTAGAATCCCTGATTGACAAAGTTAGCTATTATATCTGTTCTTATTCCCCCGTGTTTTCTCTCACTGCTTTTAAGATTTTCTCTGTCTTTGGCTTTTAACAATTTAACTGTGTTGTATCTAGGTGTGAATCTTTTTGCGCTAATTTTTTGGGGGATTATCGGTGTTTCTTGTAGATTAATGATTTTTGTCAAATTTGGACAGTTTTCAGCCATCACTTCTTGAAACATTTTTTTTCTCCTTTTTTCTCCTTTGCTGTTAGAAATAACATTACGCCTACATTGTTATGCTCAAAGCTGTTCCACAGGTATTTAGGATTCCCTTTATTTTTCTTCATTTGTTTTTCTCTGTGTTCTTTAGACTTGATATTTTCTATTGATCTTTTTTCTAGTTTGGTGATTCTTCTGTCGTATCAAATTTCTTATAGAGCCTCTCTACTTAGCTTTTTTTAATACAGTTATAATTTTTATCTAAAGTCTGGTAAAATATGGAAACTCATATCCACTCCATCTTTTTCCTTCATTCTTCTTTGTGCTATTGATTTCACATGCAGTATTACATGTATATATTCATGTATAAACCCAACAATGCAGTGCCACAATTATTGCTTTAGATAACCTTACATTGTATCCTTCTGTTGCTCTATACAACCTGTATTTCCAAATGGTTCATTTTTATAACTTCTGTTTCTTTAATGAGACAGCCGAGCCATTAAATAATTATTAACATACTTTCCTTTAATTCTTTAAGTGTATTTTCCTTTAATTCATTGAACACATTGAACCTGTTTTAAAGTCACTGTCTGACAAATCTAATACCGGTGACACTGAGAGACAACCTTTAGTGACAGGTTTTGTCCCTCTAAATATGATCACACTTTTTTGTCTCTTTACACACCTTATAATTTTTGTTTGAATTCGAGACATTCTAGATAATATGTTGTGTCAGTTCTGGATTTTGACTCCTTTTCTCTCTGAGGGTTGTTTTCTTTTGTAACATGCATGAATTAAATCTGTGAATTCTGTCTCCCCTACCTGGTGTGACCACGAATGTCCCCACTCTGCTTATTTTTAGAAATTATTCACTTATTTGTTCCTTTATTTATTATTTTCCAGCCTGAATCTTAGTGCTCTGGCAGTGTTCAGTCAACAATTGGTCAGAGATTATGCTCAAACACCTCCAGTTAAGACGATTAACTCCCTGTTGATGATATCTGTATGAAAGTGCAGAAATTCAGAGAAGGAGGAAATTATGGTTTATTCTAGTAGAGAGGAAAGATATTATGGAAGGAGGAGGGCTTGATATTTGTCTCAAATTATTATAGAATTTATTATATACATAGACTGGGTACAGTGGCTCACGCCTGTAATCCCAGCACTTTGGGAGACCAACACAGGTGGATCGCCTGAGGTCAGGTCAGGAGTTTGAGACCAGCCTGGCCAACACGGTGAAACCCTGCCTCTAGTAAAAAAAACAACAAACAAACAAAGAAAAAAACGCTGGGCATGGTGGCGAGCTCCTGTAATCCCAGCTACTTAGGAGGCTGAGGCAGGAGAATTGCTTGAACTTGGGAGGCAGAGGTTGCAGTGAGCTGAGATTGTGCTGTTGCACTCCAGCCTGGGCAAGTGTGAAACTCTGTCTCAAAAAAAAAAAAATATATATATATATATATATATGTATATATATATGTAATATATATGCAGAAAAGAGAAGAGCAAAGTGGAATAATGCTGGAAACATGTGTCAAATCAGAAGTAAGCTTGTATGTTTTCAGGGTGAAGAGGAGACTACATGTCCAGAGTATAAGGTAAATATTGAAAATGTGGAAAATCAAATCTGTGGGGCAGAATAAAGAAAGAACTAAGTTAAAGCATTTCAGATGTTTTCAGATGTGATTATTGAATCCAGAGCCTGATGAGAGAATGGAGAGAAGCAGGAAAAGCACTAACTTTAGCGTATTTGGTGGAAAGAGTTCTGGATCGAAAATGAGATCAGTAATCATTTAGAGATGGTGGTACTGATAGGATTTAATACTGACAAGGAAAACGTTCATTAGTTCAAATGTTCATTAGCATAAAGTTCATTAGTCTGCAAACGGGACTGAAAAATGAGAAGAAGGTGTTCATATGGCTTGCTCTTTTCCTTTCCTGCATTTTACCAGAAGAGTAGTGATCTCATGGGTCTATGAAGAATCCACGGTTCTATTCAGAAATGGAGAAAAAAATAGCTTTAGGGTAAAAAGATATTTGTACATAACAAAGAGAAATTTTAAAACTCACAACAGAAAGTTGATACCTGAAAATTCAGTATCTTGACTATCATTAAAATTCGAATTTTTCAAAACAAATTTAATTCTTACCCTGTTCTGTATGAATATAATCAATTAACTCAGCCTCCTGTGTGACTTGTCACTTCCTCATTATGTCTCATTCTTATAGATGGGAATCTCACTCAGTAATGGACTCATATTTCTGTTGTCATGTTCATGAAAACTTTCCCATGTCGAGTTAGAAAACCCTTCTCCAGGCCAAGCCAACAAAGACCACAAAACTCTTTCTTCTGCCAGAAGTTACTTTTTCAGTCTCCCACACATAGGTTTATGGATTGACTATAATGGGAAGGAAAAATAGTCTTATATTAGGTAACCATAACAATATATCCAAGATAGTTCTTAAAAGAATTTTACTTTTTTACTATATATATTTTATATATATTACATTTTGCATATGCTGTGTGTTTTATGCCAATATTCTAGTATATGCTTTCTACTCACAAAAAATGATTTGCACAATAAAAATAATGACTCATTCATTGACATTAATAACTCATACCTACCACATAAAACTTTTCTTTGTCTATTTAATAAATACAATTGCACCAGTCCACAGCTCCTGAGATGATGATCCTTTAAAATAATTTACATTCTAAATTCCTTTTCATCCATAGCTAATGAAAATAGCATTTATTATTCAAATTATTGAGATTTTCCATTGGATAGTTCCGTATTTAATAGAAATTTAATAGAATTCATCTGTCACATCTAGTCAATCCTGCATATTTGCCTTCCAGTAGAAACAATAACCAATTTGCCTGTTGTAGCTTTGCAAATCTAAAACCAACTGGTCACGGAATTTAAGACTTAGTAAGGCAAACCCAGTTAAGTTGCAAAGATTTTTAAAAAGTCAGTTGTAGTTCTTGAGGCACTATAAAATTCTTTTTATGTTCTTAATTTCTAAATTCATCTTTCTAATTGTATTCGCTGAATTTTATCTTTAAGCCAGTAAAAGTCACTTTAATTCTAGTATAACCTTCTTTTCTGAAGTGAGTGGTGCCCCATGTAAGCATTTGAGATTAAAAGTGAGACCTAGGTGTGAGGAATGTTCTCTCAACTATGTCCAGAGCAAGAGCTGTTAATTCGTGTCATTAGCTGCTAGCTTTTAGGTTTGATATTCACTGCCTTGGAGAGATCTGGGAAAAGAAACCTGAGCAGCCCTTTCACTATGATAAATATTTTCCTTTTTAAATTATTTGAGAGAAACAGGGTGTGTTAAAAACTAATAAATTGCTTGGCCAAGAACAAGGTGAAATGGGAGAAGAACAATAGTGAATTCCTATGGATTGTACACTCTGAGTCCAAAAATGTTTTAGATACCTATACATATATTGACTCATGTAATCCTACAGAACCTTGTGATATAAGTATGAATATTATCCCTGTTTTACAGCTTGGGAATGGATTCATGGAGAGGTAAAAATAATAACCACATTTCTTGAGCATTTACTGCGTAGCAGGTACCCTGATAATTATAGAATAGGGATTATCTGTAGGCCTCAGAGGAAACATAGTAGTATTACTTTAGTGTCTATTTTATAGACCAGAAAACCTACATGTAGTAAGACTAACTGTCCAAAGATCAGCCAGCAGTAGAGGCTGAAGCCTCTTGTGAACTAGGAGGTCACAGGGCAAACGTCATGCACGTAACCATTATGCTGTACCCCTGGAAGACAGAGAATAGAATAGAATATTAATGAGAGACTAAAGACAGGTCAAATTAAAGTGAAAAAAAAAAATCCGTATCTAGTATATCATTTATGGGACACACAGAAAAGTAGTTTCCGGTTAAAAAAATACATGCTCATATATATAATTATGTATGCATATATTTTTCCTTATCAGCTTATTATTAGAAGTTTATTTCAATAGTTTTTTTGCTCTCTATTTATGGAGGCCACATTTATATTAAATCTCAAGTAGTAAACACTTGGAATGTGATATTTGCCAACTGAGAATGAAGCTGGCAAAACCTGGGAAAGGGAAGAATGGACGTGTCTGGGTCTTCTGTATCCCCACTGAACAAAAGCATTTCTAGTCTGAAATACAAGCCTGCTGTCCTATCTTTAGCCTACTTGCTAGATGATCAAATCCCAACTAATTATTTAGCCTATCTTTTTCTCACCAAACCATGTGGATTCAATTTTTCTCATATGAGTTTTCTGAAAGCAAAAGCAGAAATCCCAAAGGACTATTCCTGAAACAAAAGGAGATTTATTACTTTTCACTGAAAGGGGATTTGTTATAGTAGGAATTGTATGCGTGTCAGCTGAAAAGACCACAGTTCCATCTGTGGCCTGAAGATTATGTGGCCTCTACAAGCAACTCTCTCTCCTCTCATGGTTCTTCAGTTGTCATAGATCTGGCATCTGACCTCCAGGGAAAGGACACCCAGAAGAGACCAGAGCTCTGATGGTGAGGTGACAGATATAACTATAGGCCCCGACCCTGGCAACCCCAGCCCGTTCTTTCATAGTCCTACAGCTCTGCAACAGTCTTAGCCTTGTTGCCATTGCTGAGTCCCAGCATGAGGCAGTTTACTCCTAGTCGTGTCACAATCACCTTTTGAAATAACAGAAAGAAAATTCACGCGTTCCTCAAGCATGATACTTCAAAAATCTATTTTTTATTTTGATAGTTTGGAAAAATCTTAGCTTTATGTTATTTTTTTTAAATTTCACTTTTAAAAAGGCAACTATTTTTGGATCAGTTTTAAGGTCCCAGTAAAATTGAGAGGAAAGTACAGAGATATCCCATATAGTCCCTGCCTCCACACACACAGAGCCTCCCCGATGATCAACAATCTCCACTAAAGTGGTAGATTTGTTATAACTGATGAACCTACATTAATACATATTATCACCTAAAGTCTGTGGTTTGCGTTAAGGTTCACTTTTGGTATTGTGCATTTTATGGGTTTGGACAAATGTATAATAATATACATTAACCATTATAGTATCATAAAGAATAATTTCACTGCCCTTAAAAATCCTTTGTGCCTCCCCATTCATCTCTAACTTCCCCCTGACCTCTGGCAACCACTGATCTTTTTACTGTCGCCACAGATTTTCCTTTATCAGAAGATCATGTAGTTGGAACCATATAGTATCTAGCCTTTTCAGATGGGCTTCTTTTACTTTTAATATGGATTTCAGTATCTTCCATGTCTTCTCATGGCTCAATAGCTTATTTCTTTTTTAGTACTGAATAATATTCCACTGCCTGGGCGTATTATAGTTCATTTATCCATTCACCTATTGAAGAATATATTGGTTGCTTCCAAGTTACGGCGATTATGAGTCAAGCTACTGTAAACATGCAGATTTTGGTAGAGACATAAGTTTTCCACTCCTTTGGGTAAAAACCAAAGCACTATTATTGGATTTTCAAGTAAGTTTTTAGTATTATTGTCAAATTTTAGAAAAGCTATACAGGACCTTTGCACATATACAATTATTTCACTTAAAATGGTAAGTGCAGCTGCATGTGGAAAATAGTGGGTATCCTTTTCTGTGAAAACGTAACATTGAACATTCTTATCCTGATGAAATCTACAGCCCAGGCTTCAGAAGTTTACTGGTCCAAGGTGATGACCTTGTGTGCATTGTTTTAGCTTTTTCCTACTTCAATTTTTATATCCTTGCAATGATCGTAGCAATCCCCATCCTTTCTTTCAACCTAGGAATATTGTTGGAAAAACACATGAGACTGTGTATGTGTGCACATGCATGTTGTGTGTGTGTGTGTGTGTGTGTCCTCCTCATTCCACTTTTCCATTTCCTCCTCTTCTTCTTTCTCTTTCATCTCCTGTTAATCGTCACCTAGGGTCGCTAGAATACCAAGAGCATTGTATATTACGTGGCAGCCACAAGAAAATGGCATGAGTGTATGAGTGTGTGTATGTGTGTGTGTGTTTGAGAGAGAGAGAGAGAAAGATACACACACACAAAGAGAGAGAGACAGGGGCTGAAATATTCCTGTGTGTCACATATTTTTTGTTGGTTTTGGGGTCTTGCTCTGTTGACTGAGCTGAAGTGTAGTGGCATGATCACAGCTCACTGCAGCCTTGACCTCACAGGCTCAAGTGACCCTCCCATCTCAGCCTCTGGAGTAGTGGGGACTATAGGCATGTGCCACCATGCCTGGCTAATTTTTGTATTTTTTTGTAGAGATTTGATTTTGCCATGATGCCCAGGCTGGTCTTGAACTCCCGGCTTCAAACCATCCACCCACTTCAGCCTCCCAAAGTGCTGGGATTACAGGCCTGAGCCACTGAGCCTGGCCTTTTTGTTGTTTTTTGAATACACTCTCATTTTGATGAGGTTCCTTCTGATGTTTTTGAATTCCTCTGCCCCATCTCATTAAGAGATCCTACTTGTCAGACACATTTTACGCTTTTCCATGAGATAATGGCCATAACTTAATTCCATTGCTGGGACTGGTCGGAGAGACACTTTTATTCTCCATAGGATGTTGTAAACTAAACTCTACTACATTTTCATAAGCAATTTTATCTTGACATTTACATTTTGGCTTATCTCCTTTCCTCTCTCAGATGTGAAAGGTATTTTAATCACGAAACTGAAAACTTAGTCAAGAAAATGTTTTATTTTACACTGGGATTCTTTATCTTTAAGCACCATGTTCTGCTATGAATTCATTTGGACATCCATGCCAGGCACCTTGCAGATAGGGAAATGTTTTTTATTTACTTTAGCATTTGTTTTAGTATTTCTTTAGTATTTGTTTCAATTTTTAAAGAAATACGATGTTTTGCAAGGCAAAATTACCCACTGCAAGGCAGTTCTGGGTAATTCTGTCTTTTACTGAAGAATCAGAAGATGGAAAATAGTAAATAATTTATCAATTAATTTACTTATTGATTCAAAAAGGTTTCACAGACCATCTGTTATGGGCAAGTCACCATGACAGGCACCGGAGAGAAAGCATGAAGTAACACATGGGAATCCTTACCTCCAAGACACATAGAGTGAAAAAATGCAAAAGAAGAATCACATGAAGAATGCAATTAACAATTAAATATAGGTTGCTCTCATAGAAAGAAAAACTAAATCAAATGGAGGCATCAGGGAAGACCTCTCAAAGGAGGTGGCAGTGAAACTAAGTTATGAAGAATCTGTAGGAATTGTTTAGATAGGGTCATTCCTGGGGCTAAAAGCAATGACATCTTGGTGATATGAAGTGACTCATAGAAAAGTTCCTGGGTCATCTCCAGGTACGTAGTAAGGACCGAATAAATGTTAGTTTCCTTTTTGCCTGTTAGGCATCCAAATAGGATCTTTGCCGAATTATTTGAATTTTCTAAACCATCTGGTGTTTTGTGGAAATAAATGCCCCAGCTAAATCCACTGGAACGGTTTTGATGGGCTTTTGGTTCAGCTGCAGTAGCAATCTTCATAAATGGAAATAGAAAAGTAATCTCAACTGTCTGTTAACCGACAAAGGCCCTAATGATGTCCTTGCAGAAGTAATTTGTGATTTGGGTACTGAGAGTGTGCAATCAGAGTAGCAGAGAAAATGCAACAAGGAGTGGCTAAAGGTTTCGAAAAAAATATGATGAAGGTGAAGTAGAAAACAATAAGGATTTGGATAAAGAAATATAAACATGGTGAGGCATGTATCCAATCTAGCAAAACTCTGGCAATCTTGCTGCATCAGAAGACTGACAAGTAGACCTCTTTTCTTACTCTGATAGCTTTTTAAAATTGGTAATATATTTACACGACTCAAGCACCAAACAGTAAAAAATATGCAATTAGTGGCACATGGTGGTGCATGCCCATAGTCCCAGCTACCTGGGAGGCTGAGGCAGGAGAACCTCTTGCTCCCAGGAGTTCCAGGTTTCACTGGGCTGTGATGTGGGCTGCGTGTCCACTGCACTCCAGCCTGGGTGACAAAGCAAGACCCTGTCTCTTAAAAAATATATATGCATATGTAGTAATAAATCTTGTTTATACACCTTTCACTCTAATCCTAGGGTCCTATTCTAATCTCTGTTGCCTTTTAGAGTATCTTTATACAGTTTTAATCAATTGCATGTATAGATGCACACATTTTTATTTTCCATGTACCTGTTTATTCATTTAACAAATATTTATTGGCTGTATACTTTGCCAGATAATGTTCAATCCAGCCAAGGGAGCTAAGGTAATGAACAAAACAGAGAAGTTCCTACTCTCCCTGACATTCATTCTAGCAAATGGAGACAGATGATAAAAAGTAAGTAAACTATAGGGTGTTAGATTGTCAACCACTAAAGAAAAAAATGAAGCATAATAATGCGGAAAGAACATGCCGGAATGGGAAAGTATTTCACTTTAAAATAAGGGAGTGGTACTTGAGCAAAGACCTGGTGGAGGTGAGGGAGCAAGCCCCATAGAATCTGGGAGGAGATATTCCAGAAATAGAGTATTCCTGATCCCAAAGGCAAGCCCCAGAGATCAGGGTAAGCCTGACACCTTCTAGGAATAGGAAGAAAGCCCGGGTGGCCAGGGTGGAGTGAGCTAGGGACAGAGATGAAATTAGGGACGTAGGGAGAGGATAGCATTGGGAAGTAATGGAAAGAATTTTGAGCAGAAGTATTTTATCAATTACTCTTGAATTTAAGATGAAGATGAACTGTAGAAAGGGCAGAATCCATAAGACCTGTTACAGATTAGTGAAATGATTCCAGTTAAGTGATGCTGATGACCTGAATCAGGGTAGTCGCTATAGATGGGATGGGATGTGATGTGGCTGATTTGTGGAGAAATGTTTTGTAGGTTGAGCAAACAGTATTTGCATGAGAGAAGTGCAAGAAGGTGGGAAGGAGGGTGTCCCAGCTAGGAGACTGGAGATGGCATTCATGACCTAGGAAAGATTTCGGGAGGAGCAGGACGGGGGATCAAGTGATAGAGTTCCATCCCTGGACATGCTAAACTTGGAGTGCCTGTTAGACAACTTAGTAAATATGTACAGTAGAGAGTTCAAATTAGGGAGAGGTCCTCTTTAAGGATTATAAACTTGGAAGTAATAAGAATATAGACAAAATTTGAAGCCGTGACATGGATGAGCTCACCCAGGGAATCACTGTAGATAGAAGAAAATGAGGCCAAAAATATCATCTCAGGATATTCTACAGATCAAAAGTTAGCAAGACAAATAGAGAAAGAGAAGGTGACTGAGAGGAAGCCAGTGTGAGACAGAAGAAAATCCAGGAGAGAGTGGTGAGTGGAAGAAAGACCTTCGAGATGTGGAGAATGGTGGGCTCTGTCAAAGATGCTGATTGCTAGGTAAGATGAGGACTAGGATTGAACCAACCCATATAGCTGTGACCTTGACAAGAGCATCTTCAGTAGAGTATTGAGGGAAAGTGCTGATTGGAATGAATTCTAGAGAAAATGAGCTGAGGAAATTAGAAACAGCAAGTAGAGACAAATTGTTAAGTTTTGTTGTAGAGGGGGAGCAGAAGAATGGCACACTTGTTGAAGGGAGAAGTGGGGCCGGGTGTTTTTTGTTCTGATTTTTTTTAATAGAGGAAATAAGGGTAAGGGTCTTAGCTAATAGTAGAGAAGAGAAATGTAAAAGAAGTATCCTTATTTCTGTGATAATTTGGCTTCAGTTAGGAGCATCAAAATTTCCATCCACGGTAACAGGAGGAAAAGCTGAGTCAGGGCTGAGAGCACAAGTGGGCAAGTGTGGTAGAGAGAGAAGTAGAGAAGTTTTCCTCATGGTTTTCTCCACCCTCAGGGAAATAGGAGGCAGAGTCATTAGTTGAGAGTGAAAAGCAGGGAGAGGTGTTGGGGTTTGAGAAAAGGGAAGAAGGTCTGGTATATTTAAATAGAGCTAGTGGGAGAGAAATGGATAGGGGAATGAGTGAGCCTCAGGCATCACTACTGGTCCGCTCAAGAATGATAATCAAGGATTGGAAATGTCACCAGTAAAGCACTTTTCATTTGCGTTTTTCTTTAGCCAGTGTCAACTGCGGAGTGCAGTAAGTATAAAAGGACCAATAGTTAAAGCAATTTTTACAAATGGTAGCACACTGCAGACATGAATATAAAGGCATTCTTGGTAAGAAAGGTATAATGCTCACGCCTGAAATCCCAGCACTAGGGAGGCCAAGGCGGGCGGATCACGAAGTCAGGAGACCGAGAACATCCTGGCTTTCACGGTGAAACCCCGTCTCTACTAAAGAAATACAAAAAATTAGCCGGTCGCGGTGGCGGGCGCCTGTAGTCCCAGCTACTCAGGAGGCTGAGGCAGGAGAATGGCGTGAACCCGGGAGGCGGAGCTTGCAGTGAGCCGAGATCTGGCCACTGCACTCCAGCCCGGGCGACAGAGCGAGACTCTGTCTCAAAAAAAAAAAGAATGGTATAATGCAGTTGTCGTCACTTATTGGGTGTATACGCCAGGAGTGTACAGGGGTTTCATAGGGGTTCAGGGTGAGGTATTGAGTTTCTAAACATTTTCATTTTCCCTAATCCTTTAAACATGTCTATTAGGTATATTTTAATATCCATACCATATCTTAATCACACCTATTTATAATTTTTAAATCAATATATTTACAGATTTGGGTTTGCTTGCTTATAATTTCGCTGTTAGTTTGATTGATCCAAGACATTCAAAGGATTAAGGTTTAAATAGAGAGTAAAGGTTTTTGGAGACAGACCAGGGATCAAATGTCAGTTCTAACACTTACTTGTAGTGTCCTTAAGCAAGCCATTGAGTGCCTCTTAGTCACCATTAGACCATATATTAAAATAAGAACACTTTATTTATATGCTTTGGATAAAGTTTAAATTCAATTATGAATATAAATACTTGGCACAGCTATAGGTATTTATAAAGATTCCTTCCAGTCCCTCTACCTTAAAAATAAATTACAATATGGAAATAAGCTATTTTTTATTGCTACAATTAATATTTATTTTACAAAGTTTTCAAAATGAAATAATCAAAATAAAACAATTTGAAAAATCTGCATTTATGTCTCCCAGAATTCAATATAGTAAATATTTTGGTATGTTTATACAAGTATTATTTATATACAAGTAAATGTAAATAAATAAACATAAATGTGTGTGTGTCCACATACATTGTGTGCACACACACACACACACACACTACATCTGCTTTATTCCATTTGAAATACATCTGAACCTGTGACTTTTTCTTTTGCTTTTCATATCATTAAAATTTTTCCACAACATTACTTCTGATGGATGTTTCAAGTTCATCAGACAGATGTATGATAATGTGCACACTAATCCTGTAGGGCTGTTCTTCTTTATTAGTTTCAATTTTAATCTAAACTGTGTTAAACAATCCCACTGCTAAATCCTTAGGCTCATCTATGCCTTTTTCCCCTGGGATAAATTTCATTAAGTGAAAATTGCCAAGTAAAAAACTATGTAAATCTTTAAGGGTTGTTGCAAGTATTGTTAATTTGCCCTCCAGAAACGTATCTAGACTCCCAGGTCACTCTCCTACATTGGATAGCAATGTCATCCATATCAACTGGGTACTGCTTTCAGTGCTTGTGTGCCCTGCGTATTTTAAAGCCTCAACAACAAATTAATCTTTATTATTGAATAACTAGAAAATCTCATGGTTTTTCTTCAAATATGGGAGTTTTATTTTAGTTTTGTATTTTTACCTTAACCAATGGTTATGAAAGGTTCTTTCTATGTAAGAAATTTCAGCCTTCTGGAAAGAATGTCCCCAGGAATACTACATATGTTTTCATAGGCCGTTAGTGACCTAATTGTTTTAGAGATAGTTTAAGATCCTAGACTTAACAGGAGAAACACAAAACTAAAAGAAATAATGATGTAGAACTCCTGTTACTAATACCATTACTTAGAATACAACTGTCATTTCTCTGGTCTAACAGTGAAAAAAATTTTTAAGTAAAAAGTTTGGGGTTTTTTTGCTTACAATTTACTTCTCTAAAAAATATTTTACCCCACTTATTTGCTCTTTTTTCCATACGCAGTTATCATTTTCCATTTATAAGTGTGTGATGGTTTTTAAATTTCTTTCTCCTATGAGACTTAAGAAACAAATTTAATTCTACGAAATTCTATTTTAATGTGTCAGTTACTATATTGGGGAATGATTAAATCTTCATCTATCAATCTTTTGGAAGAAAACTAGATTCCTGGGCGTATACTGGATTTTCCAGACAGATTTTTTGTGTTCTCATTGTAACCCTGTTTATTTTCCTCTGGTTGGAAAGGCCATGAGTGTCTCTCTTAATTTACAATGTTGAGTTTCCTTTGCTCTCCCCTGGGTCTCATTTCTCCCAAACAATTCCTTCAGCTGCACATCACTGAGCAAGAGGGACACCATGGATAATGGAAAGATCTACGGCAAGGCTGGCTGTCTGCCCTGTTTAAGGAGGCCGTACTGGACCATCCTACTCTGCATATCCAGATGTGTCCACGAATACATCCATAAAACGATGGCCTGTGGAATCCTATAGGAAAATGATCCAGAGCCTGGGCGGTCAGAAGGAACAAACACTTGATTTACAAAATAAATCTTCTATATTTATGTTTTAAAGATGCACAGAGGAAAAACATTTTTAAATTCATGATTTTCTCCCCAGATTTTGACTGTTGTAATCTCTTTCTTTCCTGAGACTTAGGCATCTTCATTGTAAATCAGAAGATATAACTTGAGATTTTCCCAAGGTTTATATGCTTCATTCTCGTTGGAGTTGGAGACATGAAAATGGCAATTTGGGATGTCTCTTTAGAGTACAAAACCTTATAAAAATATAATGTACTTTCTCTCTTCATTTCCTCATTTTTCTGGTCATAGCTAGAAGAGTAAGATGTCTTTGAAACTATTAAATAATTTTTAAGACATGGTATAACTGTGAATTTTATATAGATATAAAATGAACAGGTATCAAAGCCTTATTAACTTATTAATTAATAAGGGAATGGGTAAATATTATAATTGGTATAAAAAGCAGAGGCATATGTTGGAAATTAGGAATCTGAAATGAATTTATAAATTGATGATCTATCTACGAGGCAATAATTGGTTGCATTCCACCAGTCACAACTGATTTGCATTTCTATGAACAAGAGATGGATGAGCTAGACAGGATAATCACTCACTTTTTGTTCTGAGCCCATTTCAGTCTCAGTTGTTTTCCTTACTAAAACATCTATCTCTAATATCCCATTATATATATTAATATCCCATTATATATTATGTTTTATAATATATAATATATCCCATTATAATATATATTATATCCCATTATCCCATATATATTCTTATATATTATATATCATAAAATATATTATATCCCATTATGTATTATATGTTTTGTATATAAGGGATTTCCACAAGAGTTCTGTATACATCATAAATTAATATCCCATTATATATACATTTACATAAATATATGTAATGGGATATTAATTTTTAATATATATAGAACCCCTTTGGAAATCCCTTTCCACAATTACAAGCAGTAGATATTTTGGCAGAGTTTTAGTTACGGGGTGATTAGATTTTCTAGCATGTTGAGATTTAGCGGGTCTTAACCAAAGTCATTTAACCAAAGTAAAATTGAGATTCAAACTCAGATAGGTTCTGATTTCAAAAAGCCATGTTTCTGTCTCCTCCCAAAAAAAATGGGTGAAAAAATGGTGGCTCAGGGTCAGATACAAGCTTTTCACAGGTAAGGGTAAAAGAATTAAGTCATAAATGATTAGAGCTAAATAAACCTCTCTTAACCAATATCTTCCTGAGAAGCACAATAGATGACAGTAAAGCCGAGAAGCACTGGGAAGCTGAGATGCAGATTCCGCACTCTCTCTGTTTGGGCTTCCCCTTGCCTTCTCGGTTATTTCCTTGGCGCCTCTAAGGATCCCCAGCAAACTGTTTCAAATCCCTGAACCCATCTAGTCTTATCAAAGACTCATCTCTGCATTAGAACTGTTATTTGCTTATTCCAAACCCAGTGCTCATCTATGTCGTCTTTACTGCAAATAAGGGTTGGTCTTGAACTAGTATTTAAATATCAAGTCCAATGCCTGAAACAGGCAGCCATCAGATCTGATTTAGGGACCACATGCCCTCTTGTGGTTCTCTGAGCTCATCTGTCTGGAGTTAAGGAAACCTTTTCCAGATTTCGTTGTAGAGACTCTTCCCAGAGGAGACCATCTTGAAAGAGCTTTATGGAAGAAAGCCAGCCTAAAGTCCCAGTCCAATTTGTCTAGAGATGAAGGCAAGAGGTGGTAAATAGGGTGAGTAAGAGGGTCTTTAATCCAGGAATAAAGATGTAATTGTCAAGATAGAACATCTCTTTGCCTCCTTTATCAATCTGCTGCTGAGTCCTTGGAGTTTGCCACTAATCAAGTACTGCTCTGAAAATGTGAAAGAGTTTCTTAGATACCCCAAACACATTAGCAGTTGCAAGAGCATCAGTTGGAATGGACGAAGTTATGCTGAAAAAGCATACCACCCCCAAATCTCAGTGAATTATACAACAAAATTTAATTCTAAATTTTTCTAGGTATTTATTTTAGTCAGGGTTCTCCAGAGAAACAGAAAAAAACAGGATAGATAGATGATAGATTAGATAAATACGTACATACATATATAGATACATAGATTCATAGATGCATACATACATAGATAGATATAAGAGATTTATTATGAGAATAGGCTCATGTGGTTATGGAGGCTGAGAAGTCTTAAAATATGCCATCTGCAAGCTAGAGAGTCAGTGAAATAGTTTGGCTACTTGTCCCCACTCAAATCTCATGTTGAATTGTAATCCCCAATGTTGGCGGTGGGGCTTACTTAGTGGGAGGTGTTTTGGTCGTGGAGGTAGATTTCTCATGAATGATTTAGCACCATCCTCTTGGTGCTATCTTCATGACAGTGAGTGAATTCTAATGAGATTTGGTTATTTAAGAGTATGTGGCACATTCCTCTCTCTCTTGCTAGCTCCTGCTTCACCTTGTGGAATGCTTGCACCCACTTCACCTTCTACCATGATTGTAAGCTTCCTGAGGCCTCCCCAGAAGCTGATGCCGAAGCTATGCTTCCTGTGCAGCCTATAGAACGATAAGCCAATTAAACATTCTTTTCTTTATAAACTACTGAGCCTCAGGTATTTCTTTATAGCAATGCAAGAGTGGCCTAATACAGCCAGAAAAGTTAGTAGTATAAATAAGTCCTATTCCAGGGGTCCAAGAACCAGGAAAATCAATGGTATAATTCTCATACTGTGGCCAAAGATCTGAGAACAGGGACAGTAGGGAGAATGGTTTAAGTCCTGATGTCCAAAGAAGCTCTGATGTCCAAGGGCAGGAGAAGATAGATGCCCCAAGGGGAGAGTGCAAATTCACCCTTTCTTTACCTTTTTGTTCTATTCTGACCATGAATGGATTGGATGGTGCTCACATTGGGGAAGGCAATCTTCTTTACTCATCCTATTGATTGAAATTCTAGTCTCTCCTGGAAACACACTCACAGATGCACCCAGTAATAATGTTTTACCAGCTATATGGGCATGCCTTAGCCCAGTCAAGCTGACACGTGAAATTAACTATCATGACATCTGATGAAGATTGTCAGAGGAGTTTGGCTCACTCGCCATTGTCCCTCCATCATGTGCACTTCATTATAACATGCACTTTCACTATTTCCACAGCAGTAGGAAGAAAATATGGGTCTTAAAAGTTTAGTTCATGCATGATGCACATCACTTTAGTCATTTTATTAGCCAAGTCAAATCACATGGCTGTACCTAGCTTCAAAGAAGCAAACAAGCTTTATCCCACCGTGTTCCCAGGAGAACGAGAACATCTGCCAACAGCCTCAAGATCACTGTACCAGGATAAGACTCAGTACAGTAGAACACTGAATTTTCGGGGTATAAAAGTATATACTTTTCTAAGTGTATTAAGCCTTGTGGTTTATCATTCTTCTTTATGCATACATTACTCTTTGTCCCTAATGTTCTTCCCTCTCTCAATATCTCTCATTGTTCTATAGACTCCCTCCCTTATGGCTCCAGTACCAATGAATCCCCTTAGTTAGCCCTGGCCACCTCTTATTGGAATTACTTTACAAGACACTTTGCAGTGTCTTTTTCTATTGGCACTGCCTGACTAGGAGATCATTGCCCAGGCCAGGGGCTACCTGCTGCCCTCTCTCACCCACAAATTGGGACCTATTGGCACTAAATGCATTTAGCCTGGCTTTGCACCACCCTTGGAACATTCACATTTGAATTATTTTGTCAACCCAGCAGAGAAGTTACCCCAGACCCTCAAATGCCCCAACTTCTTTTATTTTACCATTGTCTAGTGTTTAGAACTCTAAATGCCTAATAGCCACATATTTAGCTATGATACCATAGAGCTTTATCCTTCTAACTTCCAGGGCTGGTAAACTATATAGCCTTTTACATAAAAAGAAAATACAGTTTGCTAACCTGTTGGATTGGTGATAAACTCTGGAGGGTAGGGAGAAAAGAGTGTCTACTCTGATAACCTCAACTATATCAGTTATTGACTGATAACCTCAACACATTTTCCTGTTTTCCTTCCACCTACTGCTTCCCCCTGCCCTCCTTCACAGTATGTGGGTCACACACAAAAAAATTATGAACGGATGGGAGAGTCATAGAGAGGAGACAGGATGACTCCCCCACCAAAGGAATACTTCATTTGGATTGACTGTTTTCATTAAATTTTCAAAAATCCCTTGGAAGAATGTTTGAATATTTAAAAATCATCATTCCCTAATTTTCTTATGTTTGGTCAACTCTATTGAGCCACTCCAGAAGACCTTTATTTGAAAAAGATGAAGCACAAAAATTGATTGGCTTGCATGTGGAAAATATACTCTTTCAGATTTGTCACATACAGCCTGTGGCCTAGGGCCTATAGTAACATCTAAAGTGGGAGGATGGCAGAAGAGGAGGTATGTAGAAGTCTTCCCCTTGGGAAGAATCTTGGAATGGTCAGAGTCAGGGGCAGTTCACTGGAGACCCATCCTACCGTACTCCCATCCCCAGACACTATTTGCCATTGTCTCTATAGAGGCCATTTTTCTCGGCTGTAGTTTCTTGCATGAAAAGACACAGTATATGGGAAGTCCTCTGGGATCTAATTGTAGTTCACTTACAAATTATGCAAAAAATAGGCAATCACTGAAACTCCCTGAACCTCAGGGTCTTTATCTATTAAAAAGAGATAATGTCTCCTGCCTTGTTTACCTTCACAGTAGTTTACTCTGCTAACATTTAAGGTAATAATTGCCAGCACTTGGTGAACACTGTGTTAAGACTGAATTTTTCTTTCCTTTTCTTTTCTTTTTTTTTCTTTTCTTTCTTTTCCTTCCTTCTTTTCTCCCTCCCTCCCTCCATCTCCATCCCTCCTTTCCTTCCTTCCTTCCTTCCTTCCTTCCTTCCTTCCTTCCTCCCTCCCTCCCTCCCTCCCTGCCTTCCTTCCTTCTTTCCCTGCTTCCTCTTTTCTTGTTTTTCTTTTCTTTCATCTTTCTTGAGATAGAGTCTCCCTATGTTACCCAGGATGCTGGCCTCAAGTGGTCTTCCCTCCCTCAACCACCCAAGGAGCTGGCATGACAGGCATGAGCCACCACACCTGAAGGGTTGGATTGCACTGAGCCTTCTCAACAATACTATACGGTCATTATGATGATTGGCTCCTTTTTAGAGAAGCAAACTGTGACTCAGTGTAGATAAGTGATCCGTATGGTTAGAGTTGGTAAATGGTTGACCTGGTAAAAGCTGTAAATTATATTCAGTCTGCCTCTGAATCTAAACCCCTCAACTATTACAAATGTCAGCTCAAATAAGCCAACAGACTAGCTTGAAATCATAGGAAAGGCTCCACACAGGCAAACAATGGCTGCTCTCTAGTGCATTCCATCTCAGAAGGCAGGACCTTGGCCACCAGGTTGGTAAGCGCAGGTGCCAGATGAAGCTGGGAAGGAGCAGCAGGATTTAATAGGCTTCTAACTCAAAGGGAGCCAATAAAAGTTCCTTCTGGAAGATTCTAATCATGAAGCTGTCATTTTCATTAGTCTGGACTGGTTGTTTGAACTGAGAACTGGTGCACTGTGGAGAGGCTGGTCAGTCAGGAGGAAAAAGTGGTCTGGAAAGGGAGTAAAGATGGGGCAAGCATGGATGAAACCAGGTAAAAAGAGAAGAAGGATGAAGAAAGCTGCTGCTGGCTTCTACATGTAAGTGCAGCCCCTTTTGAAAAACAGAGTTGCTTCCTGTCCCTCAGCACTATAAACCAGCACCAGTTTCTCCCTGTTATTTATGTGAGCTATTTTGAGTGCTTTTGTGTTACTTTATCACAAACTTAACAACATCTTCTCAAAACCTCTCTTCTCTTCATCCCAATACTAATTTACTTAGCCCCCTCTCCTTAGGAAGTTACTGGTCATTTTGGTTAATTATGGAAAAACGTAAAGGGTCTTAACTTTGTTTAAAGTGGTCACAAGGCCAGATGTGGTGGCTTATGCCTGTGTTCCCAGCACTTTGGGAGGCTGAGGTGGGAGGATCGCTTGAGCCCAGTAATTCGAGATCAGCCTGGGCGACATGGGGAGACTGTCTCAAAAAAAAAAAAAAATTATAAAATTAAAAATAAAAAAAGTGGTTGCTAGTCCCAGCTTTCACTTCAGGGAGACTCACTGTGACTCCAACTCCATTTCTGGCCAGTAGTGTAATCTTGAACAAATTGTCTGTTCTGAGCCTCAATTTCCTAACATGTTCAAAAGAAAACCAATAGTCACTACTTGGTAGGACTGTTAGAAAGAATGAAAGGGAAAACGCACAGCATGGATGGCACAACATTTTATCCGTTGAAGGTCTTCCATAGCTAGTAGCATCAGTGTTGCAATCCATTCTTTCAATTCTAAATGCTCTCTCTGGGTTTTGGTTCTACAAAAGTCACTCTATGTGCCCATTCACCAGCCCTAGGTACGTGGAGACTAATGACATTTTATTTTTTGGCCAATTTCTTCTATTCAAACACTGATCAGAATTCAGTCATATTAGAGTTAAAGAAAAAAAAAAAAAAACCTTGATTATCCTCTGTTCTTGAAAGCACTATCACCCTTGTTGGCTTAAGGCCAACGTGATTTCTGTTCTGAAAGAGCTGCTTTTTGCTTGGAAAAGGCAATGGCTGCCAGCTGCTTCCTCAGATGCTGTCTTCACTGAAGATAGCAATAAACAGCTGCAAGGAATGTGTTAATTAGTCTTGATCAAGATGTCATCTTCTGCGATATTATTGAGTCAATGCCAAGTAGACAATGCCAGCAAACAGACAACAGTGAAAGTTGTCCTGATGCAGGAAAGTTGTCCTGATTGCAGCGAAAGTTGTCCTGATGTAAGCCTTAGCTTAGCATTCTCACTCAATCTCATTGACAGATTAAAGATCTCCACACATGTTTCAACTGCTAGGTTAATACATGCATGGACATTACTTAACTGACTTTGTTTATCATCCATCTGCTTAAGAGATGGAAGATAATTTACTGCTTTGAAGAGGTTTATTTAAAAACTACTTCCCAGAGTTGGACAGAGCTGTTCTATGGTGCAACACCTTGGCCAGATCTCTAAACGCTGGTGTGTATGACCACTCCTCCTAGTTCACAGATCTCCCCCTTGCTAAGCCCAAATGCTACAAGCGTGGTCCAGGAATCGATGCATGAGCACATTATCAAGTACTGAGGACCAGGAGCATTGGTGATGGTGCCATGGGCACCCTCTGTACCACCAACTGTCTATGTGACCTGGAACAATTTACTTAACCTTTCTGGGCTTCAGTGTCTCATCCCTAAAATGTGGAGATGGACATTAGTATTTGCTTTGCAGATCTGTGAGGATAAGGGTTATGCATAGCTATCGATAATGACTAATGCATGGTAAGTGCTGATAAGAACATATTTATTGTGATGCTGATGACACTGATGGTGATGCAGGTGAAGTCAAGGAGTTTGGAGTCCTGTACTTGGTGAGACATTTAAAGAACATCTGGCCCTTTTAGCTCAAGGATAGAAGTGACTATCTTTTGGCTCCTTCTGCCTTCTTGCCCATACCTGCACCAGTCTGTGCACCTGTGTCTTTATTTATTCTCCTAACATGAGCCCTCCCGACTGAAGTTGCACTCATGATTTCAGTCCTATGCACAGATCTTGACACTTGAATCAGAGACTTCTTTTGTCCTGAATTTTCTTTTTTCTTTTTCTTTTCTTCTTCTTCCTCTCCCTCTTCTTCTTCTTCTTCTTTTTAGAGACCGAATTTCACTCTTTTTGCCCAGGCTGGAGTGCAATGGCGTGATCTCAGCTCCCTGCAACCTCCGCCTCCTGTGTTCAAGTGATTTTCCTGCCTTAGCCTCCTGAGTAGCTAGGATTACAGGCAAGTATCACCACGCCCAGCTAATTTTGTATTTTTAGTAGAGATAGGGTTTCTCCATGTTGGTCAGGCTGGTCTCAAACTCCTGACCTCAGGTGATCTGCCCACCTTGGCCTCCCAAAGTGCTGGGATTACAGGCATGAGCCACCATGCCCGGCCTTGTCCTGAATTTTCAAACATACTTGATTCTTAGATCCTGACCTAAAACACCCTGCGTGACACCATAATCCTCCAAAACCACTCATACAGGCCCCTGTCAGAACTGCAGAGAAAGAAGCTGGCTGAACAAAGGCCATACCTAGATCCTGGTGGCTCCCCCAGGGAGCGCAATAGCCCCTGCAGTCAGCCCAGAGGGGGACCCTGATTAGACTTTCCTATTAAAGCTGCCTCGGGACACTCTGGCTCACCTTGTGTGTTAGCTGGGGAAGAACTCAGGACCCTCAAAGGAGAATTCAAGACAAAAGAGTGGTGTTGCCCCTTCTCTGGAAGCATTTGAATTACTACTATAAGGTAATAATCTTTGTGTTTTAGATTTTCAAATCTCAAACTATAAATACATTGCTTTTAATTATTTTTGGAATACAGCCAAAACAATATTTACCAAATCACTTTCAGAAGGCCAGCGAGGAAGCCCAAAGCACAGCAGCTACACCCTCTGATTTCTGTTTTTCTAAGTTGAAAACTGATCCCTCTCTTCGATTGCAGATGATTATGAATAGTTTTGTATGTCCAGCAACATATTGCTAACCTCAGCCTTTCTTTCTTAAGCTCATTATTTGCTAATGATTTTCTTGGCCACAAAGCTCATAAAATTCCCTTGAGTTGCTTTAAAAAAATAAAAACCTCTTAGGACATTTGTTCCATTTGTTCAGCATCTGCGCCGGACAACATCTGGAGCCTGAGGAAATTCCACCACTCAGGGTATGACGCGTAAATGAAATTACTTTTTCATGCACTTCAGAAGAGATTCAAGAGCATCTTTCTGACCAAACAAGCCCTTTTGTTCTCCTCCAGCAAGTGTTTCTCATTAAAAATGTCATCTCCCTAATAAATTGCCTTATTGCCCTTGCAGCTGGGCCTATTGTTTTCATGGTTTTGTGCTCACTCTAATTCTCACAGGGAACAGAAAGCCAGAGAAAAATGGGACTTTTCCCCCATTCTGTCTCCATGAAATGCCTTTATTTCACTCTTTGTGTTTGAGTGAGAACTTGCCTTTCATCGGAGCCCTCTATTCTCCCAATAATCACTGCTTTTGGCCCAATATTCACTGCTTTTGGCAAAATATCCTCAGACACATCCTGTCAGATACACTTTTCCTACCTAGATACTGGATGGTGGCAGCTTGCATCCAGGGATCTCAGCTCAGGCTGAAAAGTGGCATTTTGGGGATTATGTCCTAGTGGTTTATTCTTTGTAAGAAAATATCCAATGTGACCACATCTTTAGTCTCTGCCATAAGAACATACACAACAATTTTAGGGATGGCAAGGATAAAGAGATTAACTTGGGACAAGAATGGGAGATAGGTGTGTGTGTATGTGTGTGTGTGTGAGAGACAGAGAGAGAGAGAAAGAGGGAGAGAGAAAGAGGGAGAAAGAGAGGAAGGGGGGGGAAGAGAGAGAGAGAGACATGGGATTATGGGTTCCTATAGAAGCCACAGAAAAGATTTAAAACAATCTTGGAAACATTTGATGCAAGCTATGTCCCTAGAGTTGGGGGGGGGGTGGTGAAAAAATCTCTCTCTCTTTTTTTTTTTTTTGGTATCTCCGGTCAGAATTAACCTCGAATGTGAAAAGTTTGTCTTCCATCAATTTCTTTTCCCCATATCTCTTGTGCCTCTCCTTTTTGCTGACCTCTATTTATAACATTTATTCATTAGGTCAGCAGGAATTTGTATACCCAAACTCATCTTCCCCAGTTATTTAGTCCACTTTCTATCTATGCACAGTGTAAAAAAAAAAATAATAAGGAGAAGAAGGGCCTAACTGGAAGAGATAAAAGACATTTCTGGCATGCAAATTGCTTTGCACTGAAAATTATTTTGGAATCTCCAGGCTTCCTTTGACTTTTTCAAAACCTTGAAAGGAAGGGTACAGGAGGCTAGTAGACAGAATTGGCTGGCTGCCATGAGCTGGGTGCTTGGGCTAATTTTGCATACAAGGTCCCTGAATTTTCTTCACTAAATGCAAACATAGGCCACCATTAACATCTGCCCTCTGTGATTCTTTTGCATCAAAGCAGCAGATCCCCCAGGTCAAGGCTGATGAAAGATTTGGGCAGCTGATTCTGTCCTGAGACCTGGAGGCTTTGAATTTGTGATTGAAGAGATCCTGCACAGGCCTCTCCCCCTGTCATATCAGGCATCTGCAAGGCATTCTAAGGACCTCTAGGAGCACAGAGTTCAATCCAGCAACCTCTACTAAGGGTCACAAATGCCTATGTCCAAGTCTATGCTGGCCCGGTCAAAGTCCCATCTCTGCTCTGCCCCCGGGGTCTTACGGGCTACATATGGGACAACGTTTTAAATACTCGCACATGTTGTGATCATTTAAGTCCAAGTCACAAAAAACAGCAGAAGTAGAAAGTTTTACCTTAGAGTGAAAATCAAGGGTGGTGTTGCTACCAGATGGTGCCACTCAGTTCCAGGTTCTTGGTGTCCCGAACAAAGAATTGGACGAGACACATACATTGCAAAGCAAAGCAACGAAAGTGTATGAAGCGCAGTATTACAACTCAGAGCAGGAGAGCGAATTGACCTCTGTGAGATGAGATCAGCATTAGTTTGGTGTAGTTTGGGTCTTTTTATGTGTTTTTTTCTTCTCTTCCCAAGGCTGCCTAATCTCTAGCCAGTGTCCGCCCTTTAGATTGATAGGTGTGTTGCTTAGTTACTTTGGCCCCTGTGCTTCTTGTGTATCACCTCTGTCCCATAATTTTAAGTGTATGCATGATATGCAGCCCATAGGCATGAACCTTCAGTGGCTGATTATCATACAAGGTTATGTTAAGGACACTTTTTCTCTCTAATGTGCACGCCCATCTCTGAAGCGCTGCCTCTTACTGGTTTGGTCCCAATCTTGCTGGTCATGGGGTCCTTGCTCACCTTTTTATTTAACTTTTTTTTTGGCTGCTGAACCTCTGCTTTTTATCTTGCTTCCCGTTCACCCATCCCTTCACCTTGCTTCTGTTCTCTGCTTTTACTTGTTCTGCTCTTTATCCAACTTTTAATTCCCTTTGCTCTTCTCCAGCCTCATTTTTCCTATTTTTCTCCTGCCTCGGTGTTACAGTGGAGTTGGTCATTGAGATAGATGTTGATGCGTGAATCAGAGTTCTCAGGGAAAACAAGGTGCGAAAGGCTTTTGTTTCAGAGAGGCTAGGCTATAGAGAAGCACAAAGGCATGAGATATCCCTTTATTTGTACAATCGTTTGTCCTTTGTTTTTTGTTCAATAACTTAAGACATATTGGATTGACTGAAGCTTGGTACACCCAAACTCATTTTTGGATGAATAGACACCCTTTTAGGGGCCAGTGATACAAGGATGAGTATGACAAGGAGTCTGCCAAGTATTTTTTCTCCAGTAGGGGCTACAGACCCATAATAAATATAAAAGTAAATGTATAATATACAAGTGCTACAAAGAAAAATAAATCATAATAAGAGTGAGACTGAATATTAGGAAAAGACCTGAATACAGTGATCTTTAATCTCTCTAAGGAAGAGACTCTTCTGAAGATACATGAATTTCAACAGACACAGTGGTGCATGTTCCAGGGATCTTAAGTATTTGGTACTTGTTGAAGCATAAAGTGGCAGGAAGAGAATAAAGCATGATGTCCCTGGGGATGTGTAGAGCTGTATAATGAGGAATATCTGAGGTGCATACTAAGCAACATTAATGTAAATAGTGTAGGTAAGATCAGCACAGACATTAAGAGATTGTAGTTTGGTAGCAGAGTGGGCTGGAGAGGTAGCAAGTGTTTTGGAAATATGACCCAGGTACTAATGTGGACACTACTTTAGGAGACTCTGGATCCACAAATATTGGGTTACAAGATGTTGTTGAACTAGTTATCAGTATCAGCAACAACAGCATTTATTGAGCTCCTCCTGTATACAAGGAACTGTTCTGAGCACATTAGTAGTATTAACTTTTTAAATTCCTCAATAGTATCATGAGCCAGAAAGTTTCAGTAGCTTGCCCAAAGTGTTCCATCCACCTGGCAGAGCAGGAACACCACCCAAGCAGTCTGGTGAGGTCAGGCACAGAGCCGTAACCACTGTGCTATACAGACTTCCAGCCATCATGAGAGACCATGGGTGCTAGACATAAGGGTAGTTTCCGGGGGGCCTGAAGGGAGGGAAAGCTTTAAGGTGTAGAAGTTGGCAAGACTTCCTTAATTAATTGGGATGTGATCGTGAAAGACAGGAAAGAGTAGAAAATGCTCTGAGGGGACTGATCTTGCTTGGATAGCAATGTGTACCATGATGCCACCAACAGAGACGTGTACTAGTTAAGTGAGTTTCAGCCAGAGGACCCAGTGGGTTAGGCAGGAAGCAGCTGGAACTTTCCCACAGATGGGTGATTTGATTAGTTACCCAACACAACCAATTGTTACTTGATTTGGGGGCAGATTACTACATAATATGACAGAACAAATCATGTCTCTCTACTGGTGAGAAATTTTTGATAGGTCCTTAGCAAATTCCAAACTCAGTACCAGTTCCTTTTTCTGGGATTACAGAAAAAAAAAATCTGTGTAATGTAGTTTCAATAACCGTCTTTAGCCTAATCTCTCTTTGTTTTCCTACTAAAAACCCATCTCCAATTAAGTGAGCTGAGCACAGGGCTGGGTCCCTGATGAGTGCTCTGTCATTTAGACCCTACATGGTCTATTGGAAATGGCATGGATTTAAATATCAGGAAGATTTAGTTTGAATCTAGGCTGCTGTACTTAGTGTACTTCGGTGAGTCCTTTGATCTCTCTTGCCGTTTCTTGGCTAGCCTGGGATGATCTCTGACCTACCATCTCCTGGAGAGGATCAAACTATAATGACCAACATTTATTGTCCTGTTGCTAGTGCCTCGAATTTTTCTAAGGTCTCTGTAAGCAGTTTTTTTTGTTTGATTCCCCAGGAACCAAAACACAAGATACCATTGTACAGATGTAGAAAACTGAAGCACAGAACAGTTAAACCACTTCCCCAAAGTCACACTTGCCAAATTAGGACTGGGTATGGATTAAATCCCAGGTGCTCTAACTCCATCCTATTAATCAATATTGTGATCGATTATAATTAGATTGCGAAATTGACAGATTGCTTATCTAAAGCACCTGGCACATGACAGCCCCTCCACAAACGGGCATGGCTGTCTTTCAATAAAACTTTATTTACAAAGAGAGGTGGTGGGCCAAGCATAACCAGGAGGCTGATTCTTGACTCTCTGCTGACTCTTGACATAAATTACAGTAAAATATAGAAAATAATTATGTAGTAATGGGTTTTCTTTTTTTTAATGTAATGTAGTTAAATTAATTGTAAGCCTGAAAAATTTCATTTTAGATAATGGCTCTGTTTAACAATTGGCTCATGGAGTTTCTGAAAACTTAGCAGCCAGCTCTCCCAGGCTCATGCAAACCTACTTCCTTGTTACAATTCCAGTCTCTGCCCAGCTGTGCAAACTGGGGCAGATGATCTCAATTTTTTCACTTGGGAACCAGAAGTGGTTCCTACCCAGCTGTGCTCTGAAATAATTGGAAATAATGTATACAAAGAGCCCAGCAGCTAGAATTCAGTAACTGGTGCCTACAGCAACGAAAGAGGAGCTACATTAATGATTCATATTTCTCTTTGGTGATGGCCTTCAGGCCAGTTCATAAAGCATAAAAGTTGGAAAGAGGGGCGGTGAGATCCAAGGAGATACGACTCGCTTCTTTTAAGTGCCTCATATGTACCAATCACTAGGAAGTGATTCCAATCCTTTATTCACTGAGTCTTCATGGCAAACCTTGGAGTGTACTGTCCACCCTATTTTACAGCTACGACCACAAGATTCAAAGGGGTGGAAAGCATCGGGGGCACTCAGTTGTCAGGGAGCAAAGCAGAGCTCCATCAAGGTCTTCCTGATTTGAAAATGCCCTCCCTATCTTGTGAGTCAATCCTATTAAGGGCAGCCAGTGTTCTGAGATAAGTCAGTGGTAGAAATCAATTTTATTCCAGTTAAACCCTTGGGTTCGAAATCAAATTCAGAGACCCATTTTATTGAATAGCTGGATCAGTTGGTGCTTTACACTGGCAATAAATGCAGGCAGGCTAAATCACTGGCATATACTGAATACTGAACTAGGAACTAGGGATGATCAGATAAATGACATAGCCCCTTCTTGAAAGGGCTCATAACCCAGCCAGGGACTCAGACCGACCAAATAATGAGGATAGTGAAGGATTTGATAATGTAGCAGGGCTATGGGGGAGATCATACGAAGTGCAATTAAAGAATAAAGGCTGTCAAGACGTGCTCCTCAAAGGAGAACTTGCAATTCCCAGACAATTCTTGTTTCTTATCTCTCCCACTTTCTGGGCACGTGCATGCATTGATAATGATCCTTCTTGCTCACTGGCACCTGCTTGCTTTGATAATGATCCCTTCTTGCTCACTCTCCTCCTCCCTCACCACGATTTTTCCTACTCCATCCTCTTAATTCCTCAGGACTGGCAGAACTTCTTGTGGAAGCCCTTTCTTGAGGTACACAGGGTGAATTTGGCACCCTCTTGTATGCTTCTCTAGGTTCCTTGGCATGTGTGTTATCGAAGACTTATTACACTATCCTGCAATAGTGTATTTATGCATCAGTCTCTCCCGTTAAATAAGGAGTTCCTTGAAGGCAGAAGCTGTACTATTTGACTTTGTTTATGTAGCAAGAAGCATGACATCTGGTCTAAACTTATGCTCAACAAATGCCAGGAGAATGAACAAAGGAGCAAAGCCTGAGCTGGATCCTCAGGAACATGAGGGACATGACACTGGAAAAAGGTAGGGAATGGGCAAGGAAGATATAGGGTAACAAATGTTCTGGAAAGATTTTACAGCTTGGCACAGTGGTGGCTCACGTCTGTAATCCAGCACTTTGAGAGGCCGAGGAAGGCGGATCATTTGAGTCATGAGTTCAAGACTAGCCTGCCCAACATGGTGAAACTCTGTCTTTACTAAAAATACAAAATTAGCCGGACTTGGTGGCACGCACCTGTAGTCCCAGCTACTTGGGAAGGCTGAGACAGGAGAATCGCTTGAACCTGGGAGGGGGAGGTTGCAGTGAGCTGAGATGGCGCCACTGCATGCCAACTTGGGCGACAAAGCAAGACTCTGTCTCAAACAAACAAACAAACAAACAAAAAAACACCTTCAAAAAAAGTCTGAAGATATTATCATTAGCAAATGTTTCTCTCTTTGTCTTTTCCTTACATCTCATAAAAAATAACACTGTCTTTCACTTATGGTATTTTTTTTCCCCCAGAATCTAATTTTTATATCTTTAGTCAATTACAGATGCTTCCTGAATGTGAGTCTGAGACTCACCTAACGCTATTTGGGTAGAGTCTAGCAACCACTGGGAGTGATTAAAACTTGGTTGTTTCTAGCCCTGTTCCCTTAGTTATTCCTTGCCCACCAACTGACCATCTGAGGCAATCTCATGAATGGCTGTATTAAAAATATACTGCAATTCCATGCCAAACACTATTCATTTATCTTCCATCTGTTTAAGAATGTATTAATAGATACAATTTGCTCTCTGGGACCTTTGGCTCCTCCCCAAGTCTGTCTCTTATACACATCTAGATGTGTATAAGAGACAGCTTCTGGAGAGGATCAAACTATAATGACCAACATTTATTGTCCTGTTGCTAGTGCCTCGAATTTTTCTAAGGTCTCTGTAAGCAGTTTTTTTGTTTGATTCCCCGGGAACCAAAACACAAGATACCATTGTACAGATGTAGAAAACTGAAGCACAGAACAGTTAAACCACTTCCCCAAAGTCACACTTGCCAAATTAGGAATGGGTATGGATTAAATCCCAGGTGCTCTAACTCCATCCTATTAATCAATATTGTGATCGATTATAATTAGATTGCGAAATTGACAGATTGCTTATCTAAAGCACCTGGCACATGACAGCCCCTCCACAAACGGGCATGGCTGTCTTTCAATAAAACTTTATTTACAAAGAGAGGTGGTGGGCCAAGCATAACCAGGAGGCTGATTCTTGACTCTCTGCTGACTCTTGACATAAATTACAGTAAAATATAGAAAATAATTATGTAGTAATGGGTTTTCTTTTTTTTAATGTAATGTAGTTAAATTAATTGTAAGCCTGAAAAATTTCATTTTAGATAATGGCTCTGTTTAACAATTGGCTCATGGAGTTTCTGAAAACTTAGCAGCCAGCTCTCCCAGGCTCATGCAAACCTACTTCCTTGTTACAATTCCAGTCTCTGCCCAGCTGTGCAAACTGGGGCAGATGATCTCAATTTTTTCACTTGGGAACCAGAAGTGGTTCCTACCCAGCTGTGCTCTGAAATAATTGGAAATAATGTATACAAAGAGCCCAGCAGCTAGAATTCAGTAACTGGTGCCTACAGCAACGAAAGAGGAGCTACATTAATGATTCATATTTCTCTTTGGTGATGGCCTTCAGGCCAGTTCATAAAGCATAAAAGTTGGAAAGAGGGGAGGTGAGATCCAAGGAGATACGACTCGCTTCTTTTAAGTGCCTCATATGTACCAATCACTAGGAAGTGATTCCAATCCTTTATTCACTGAGTCTTCATGGCAAACCTTGGAGTGTACTGTCCACCCTATTTTACAGCTACGACCACAAGATTCAAAGGGGTGGAAAGCATCGGGGGCACTCAGTTGTCAGGGAGCAAAGCAGAGCTCCATCAAGGTCTTCCTGATTTGAAAATGCCCTCCCTATCTTGTGAGTCAATCCTATTAAGGGCAGCCAGTGTTCTGAGATAAGTCAGTGGTAGAAATCAATTTTATTCCAGTTAAACCCTTGGGTTCGAAATCAAATTCAGAGACCCATTTTATTGAATAGCTGGATCAGTTGGTGCTTTACACTGGCAATAAATGCAGGCAGGCTAAATCACTGGCATATACTGAATACTGAACTAGGAACTAGGGATGATCAGATAAATGACATAGCCCCTTCTTGAAAGGGCTCATAACCCAGCCAGGGACTCAGACCGACCAAATAATGAGGATAGTGAAGGATTTGATAATGTAGCAGGGCTATGGGGGAGATCATACGAAGTGCAATTAAAGAATAAAGGCTGTCAAGACGTGCTCCTCAAAGGAGAACTTGCAATTCCCAGACAATTCTTGTTTCTTATCTCTCCCACTTTCTGGGCACGTGCATGCATTGATAATGATCCTTCTTGCTCACTGGCACCTGCTTGCTTTGATAATGATCCCTTCTTGCTCATTCTCCTCCTCCCTCACCACGATTTTTCCTACTCCATCCTCTTAATTCCTCAGGACTGGCAGAACTTCTTGTGGAAGCCCTTTCTTGAGGTACACAGGGTGAATTTGGCACCCTCTTGTATGCTTCTCTAGGTTCCTTGGCATGTGTGTTATCGAAGACTTATTACGCTATCCTGCAATGGTGTATTTATGCATTAGTCTCTCCCGTTAAATAAGGAGTTCCTTGAAGGCAGAAGCTGTACTATTTGACTTTGTTTATGTAGCAAGAAGCATGACATCTGGTCTAAACTTATGCTCAACAAATGCCAGGAGAATGAACAAAGGAGCAAAGCCTGAGCTGGATCCTCAGGAACATGAGGGACATGACACTGGAAAAAGGTAGGGAATGGGCAAGGAAGATATAGGGTAACAAATGTTCTGGAAAGATTTTACAGCTTGGCACAGTGGTGGCTCACGTCTGTAATCCAGCACTTTGAGAGGCCGAGGAAGGCGGATCATTTGAGTCATGAGTTCAAGACTAGCCTGCCCAACATGGTGAAACTCTGTCTTTACTAAAAATAAGAAATAAAAAATTAGCCGGACTTGGTGGCACGCACCTGTAGTCCCAGCTACTTGGGAGGCTGAGACAGGAGAATCGCTTGAACCTGGGAGGGGGAGGTTGCAGTGAGCTGAGATGGCGCCACTGCATGCCAACTTGGGCGACAAAGCAAGACTCTGTCTCAAACAAACAAACAAACAAACAAACAAAAAAACACCTTCAAAAAAAGTCTGAAGATATTATCATTAGCAAATGTTTCTCTCTTTGTCTTTTCCTTACATCTCATAAAAAATAACACTGTCTTTCACTTATGGTATTTTTTTTCTCCCAGAATCTAATTTTTATATCTTTAGTCAATTACAGATGCTTCCTGAATGTGAGTCTGAGACTCACCTAACGCTATTTGGGTAGAGTCTAGCAACCACTGGGAGTGATTAAAACTTGGTTGTTTCTAGCCCTGTTCCCTTAGTTATTCCTTGCCCACCAACTGACCATCTGAGGCAATCTCATGAATGGCTGTATTAAAAATATACTGCAATTCCATGCCAAACACTATTCATTTATCTTCCATCTGTTTAAGAATGTATTAATAGATACAATTTGCTCTCTGGGACCTTTGGCTCCTCCCCAAGTTGCTGATTATTTATTTATACTGACTGGCTGGGATTCTTTTAGGCAGGATGATTATAATAAGACCTATCTTTCTCTTTGCATGGTAGACGACTCATGCTACTTTTCTCTTAGAATCCTCCAGGCCGCATTCTGTCAACTTCAAAATGAGTGTTTCCATTTAAATGTTCTTCCTTCTCACAGTATAATAAATTCTGGAATCAGTGACTTCCTTCCAATTAAGTCCAATTCCCATTTGTTTTTGACTTCATGACTGTGGCCTGTGGAGGACAGAAAGGATTAATAATAGTTTACAAGTAAGGCAAGAATTTAAACCGAGCACATCAGAGGTGGTCTGATTCTGCTCCACAGCCTCTGAGGCCTCAGCTAGTAAGACTGGAGAACAGCTCGGGTGACAGGGACAGCTGGGAGCGGGAATCATCTGGATGCTTCCTCACTCACAGGTTGGGGGCTTGGGCTGGGATGACTTGAAGGCTGGGCTTAGCTGGAATTTTCAAGTAGAATGCCTGCATATGGTTTCTCCATGTGTCTTGGGCTTTTTAGAGCATGGTAGCAGGTTTCCAGGAGAGCCCAAGAGACCACGGTAGAATCTGACCCACCCTTAGAACCCACACTGCTACCTTGTTTTCTTACAAACATGTCAGCCGAGGGTCAAGATGAAGGGCAGTAGATGCCATGTCTGGATATCAGGGATAACACCTGGCAAAGAGCAAACGCTTGATAAATTGCAGCTTTTATATTATCCATATCACTGCACGGGCCTCCCAGAAAACTAGAGTTCCTTTATTTTCCCAAATTCTTTCCTGTGAGTGAGTAATAGAAGCACTGCAAGATAATTGTCTTTTGTTTAAAGAACACTGGATAAGAGAATAGAATGAGGTTGCAATTTGGTTTTTTTGGTTAAAGAAGGAAATGAGATTGTAACATTATGATGGAATTTGATTTTCATTCTCACTATGTACTAGGCACAAAATCAAAGAAAATGGTTTCATTTTATGCTTTTATTTCCACTTGAAATGTGGGAGTCATACACAGAAAGGTTAAACGGCTTTCTTTCAATTACATGGCTAGTAGTAGGTAAAGTGGGACATGGCGTTTTGAATCACAGGAATTGGTATGGGCAATACCAAATACACGAGGAAGTTTGAACTTCCTGCAGGTGAATGCCTACAATATACACACTCATATGGTGACTATCCATTCACTTGCTAACTTCATTAACAAGTATAAGGTTGGTGCAAAGGTAATTGTGGATTTTGCCATTACTTTCAATGGCAAAACCACAATTACCTTTACACCAGCCTAATATTTAGCAACCACCTGTAAGTTGGTTGAGGAGGATCAATTCTAGACAACAGAGCAGGGCAGTGAATAGAAAAACCCTGTGTCCTTGTCAACCTTACATCTTAGCAGAGACTCAAGCTGGTTCCACCTTTTTGTGAGGAGCTCATGCAATTTTCCCCATAAAGGTGCAGTTCACTAAAGGGCCTCACATACCTTATCAAAATAGTATGAAGGAAAAAAAGTCTGTAAGTTTTTAATATGACACTTCAATTGTAATCTTTTCCTAAAGAATTCTTTGCTTACTGCACAAGTGTGCAGCTTAAGGGCATTTAGAATTATTTCTTGTAGATATTCAGACATATTTTAGGTGGAGCCATAGGAAATCATTAATATTCACCCACTCTTTTTTTCTTTTTTGAGACAGCATCTTGCTCTGTACCCAGGCTGGAGTGCAACGGCGTGATCTCAGCTCACTGCAACCCCTGCTTCCCAAGTTCAAATGATTCTCCTGCCTCAGTCTCCCATGTAGCTGGGATTACAGGCATGTGCCACCACTCCCCGCTAATTTTTTTTTGTATATTTTTTGGTAGAGATGGGGTTTTACCATGTTGTCCAGGCTGGTCTCCTGACCTTGTGATCCACCCACCTTGGCCTCCCAAAGTGCTGGGATTATAGGCGTGAGCCACTATGCCAGGCCCACTATTTTTTTCAAAATTTTTATTTCATATAGGCTTTTGGGGTACAAGTGGTTTTTTCTTACATGGGTGAATTATGTAGTGGTGAATTCTGAGGTTTTAGTGCACCCATCACCTGAGTGGTGTACCTTGTACTTAATGTGTAGGTTTTTGATCCTTACTCCTCCACTTTCCTCTCCCTTCTTAGTCTTTAAAGTCCATTGTATCACTCTGTGTGCCTCTGCTTACTCACAGTTTAGCTCTCACTTATAAGGGAGAATATATTGTTTTTGGTTTTCCACTCCTGTGTTACTGCACTTGGAATAATGACTTCCAGCTCCATCCAAGTTGCTGCAAAAGACATTATTTCGTTCCTTTTAATGGCTGAGTAGTATTCCATGTACTATGGAATGTAAAAGAAAAAAATGTATATATATATATCACATTTTCTTTATTTGCTAAATAGTTGATGGGCATTGAGGTTGGTTCTACATCTCTGCAATTGTTAATTGTGCTGCTATAAACATACAAGTGCAAGTGTAGTTTTCATGCAATGAGTTCTTTTCCTTGAGGTAGATACTCAGTAGTGGAATTGCTGGATCAAATGGTAGATCTACGTTTAGCCCTTCAAGGAATCTCCACACTGTTTTCCGTGGTGATTGTTCTAGTTAAGATTCCTACTAGCAGTGTATAAGCATTCCCTTTCCCTCATATCCTGCCAACACCTATTGTTTTGACTTTTTATTAATGGTCATTCTTGTAGGAGTAAGGTGGTATCGCATTGTGCTTTGAATTTCCATTTCCCTGATGACTAGTGATGCTGAGCATTTTTCCCTATGTTTATTGGCCATTTGTCTACCTTCTTTTGAGAAATGTTTATTCGGGTCCTTTATTCACCCACTCTTGACCTATGAAAACAATTTTATATGATTTAAATTATGTGTTGTCTAGAATTTTCTGAACAAAATCAATTAATAGGAGTAATAAGAATATTGTGGCATTTTAAGTGAGATTTCCTAAAGCCCACTGTTTCGGCCCTAGATATCATGGTAAGTCATGGTTTTAGACAAATACTACATATCACATTAAGGCAGTCCATAATTATAATTTCACAGTAAAAGTCCATGGAAAGTTGTTGCTGACTTTACTTCCTCTCCTAACTACTCACACAACTGGTATAATCCTGAGGTCTCAGAACATTCATGTTTATGTCTTGCAATTGATTTTACAATAACAAAAGACAAGACCCATGAAGAAATAATGAGACTACTTAAAGAAATAGCAAGGTTGAAATAATGTCACTTAACTCTTCATGGTTTACAGAACATTTTATAGGAATTATTATTATTTTATCTTCTCCTTATAACCGTGTTGTTAAGTAGGATTTAGGATTCTCATCATACAGATGAGGAAACCAGGGCTCAGAAAGATTAAATCTTGTCTAAGGTTGCCTATCCAAGAAGAGGCGGTGGTTAGATTTGAACTCTGTTTATCAAACCCGAAACTAAATATGTTCTACATTGGTCTGCTCCGTGTACCCTGACTTCTTCTTTTTTAATGAAAGAGGTCCTACTCCTACTGGCCATGAGTTTTCAATCCTGCATGTTTGTTAATCCATTGCCAGTGGAAACAACCAGACAAGAGGAAGATTAGGAATGTCGTGTTGGTTTTTGGAATGACATTTCTTAAAGAATATTGTGTTGAGCACTGATTCAATCAGAGATTTAAAGGTGTTGTGATCAAAAGAAAATTTTGAAGTTCAGTTAAATGAAGCTAAACAGCTTTACTTCTTTTTTTTTTTCCATCATATAATAAAATTTTATTTCAGGTATATTAAAAAGGCAAATGTAAGGAAGAAGACCTTTAAAAATCTAGAAGAAATTATTAGTGAAAGGTCATTTGGTCACTTGATGAGAATTGACTGTACAACCATAAAAATAACAAAAGAACAAGATACAAAGCTTCACATATAGTATAAATGTGATTCCATAAAACAAAACCAACTCTGGCATGCACTCGTGCACGTTTGTGTGTGTGTAAAAGTGGCAGAAATACAGCTATATTTATTTTCTTCTTATCTTGCTTTCTGTGATTTTTTTCTTATTATTATACTTTAAGTTCTAGGGCACATGTGCACAATGTGCAGGTTTGTTACATATGTATACATGTGCCATGTTGGTGTGCTGCACCCATTAACTCGTCATTTGCATTAGGTATATCTCCTAATGCTATCCCTCCCCCCTCCCCCACCCCACAACAGGCCCCGGTGTGTGATGTTCCCCTTCCTAAACAGTTTAACTTCTTTTAGCATAGGGGTTGTCAGAAATTTAAGTAAGATAATATGCATTTGAATCTTTGAAAAGACACCAAAGAATATATAAGGACACACACACATTTAACAAAACAATTTTTTTGGGAAATAATCCCAAGGCTAGTGTCCCCTTTAGCACATTTTGGGAGTGCTGGATTAGAAAAGTCATCTCAGATCCCAGACAAATAAATTACTTCTTTTCTTTATGGCAGACTTGCTGTAATGGGAAGAAATAAACATTACTAAACTCATCAAGGTTCGGGTAAAATTTCAGTGCTATCACTCATTAGCCATGTTGACTGGGACATATTATTTAGTAGTACCAGTATGATGTTATCTCATCTGCAAGAAGGTGGTAACAATCTCACAAGCATAAAGCTTTTGTTGAGGACTGAGCAAAATGGAAAGCACTTAGCATAGTACTTGGCAGGCAATTGGCATTCAGTCAATGATGATAACTTTTCTTTTCCCCACAACTCGATTTGAGTATTTGCTTCCCATTTCTGGACTACTGAAGACAATTTCTAAAGATAACACTTGTCAATGGCCCTCATCCAAGAGAATATCTCACAAATATGATCTGCAGAGCACAGGGTATAACAGTTCTCACACATTGCGGAAATGTCAAGGTTTATTATGCCCCTGTGACATATTACCATGGCTTAATTTACATTTCCATTTGCTTTATGAGAAGTTTCTTACTCTGGAACATCTGACCTCTCCTTGATGCCTCTTTTATTCTTCCAACTGCTTTCCTAGCCCATCTGGCCACATATTATAACCCTTCACTTCTGAACCTGAAATCTAATGAAGCAAGAGTATAAAACAAGCCTCATTTCATTACTCTGCATTTTGTGAGCCAGTGGTTTCAACAGTGTATAGTTATGGGACCATTACAGTACTTTTCCTATGGGAATATCTAATGGCCTTCTGTGGAACAATTTTCTTCTTCTTTTGACCTCTATCTTAATATCATCATTCAAAGGACATTCAGTGCTTTGTGTCAAATTTTAGCCATGACAAACTGCTTCAAGACTTCAACTTCATAAGCAAGAAAGACCTATTTTCACAAAATGCTTTTTCCCCCCACTTAAGTTAGGTGCTTATTTTATTAAAATGAGAAACTCAGTTGACATTTTCTACAATCAAACCCCTTTTTTTTTAAATGGGGGAAAGGGTTGAGAGAGAGAAAAGGAAGGGAGGAAAGAAAAACAAAAGAAGAAGGTATACATGCACACCCAAATACTTTTTAAGAAATAGGAACTGTCACTCAAACTTGATTTTTTTTCTTTGGCAAAGAAGGGAACCATGCATCTTCATGGGCAATGTCAAGGTCGACATACTTGACTCCCATCTGGCTGGGGGCCAAAATGTAGATGAACAAGCCATTATTTAATTAGTCCAGGCAGAACTGAAGCTTCTGATCTGTTTATCTTACTTCATCTAAGGTAATCAGAATCTGCCATTATGTGAGACTAGCTTGGCTACATGCAGATATTTCAAGCAGGTGACAGACTGGCGACCGGCCTTCCCAAGGTAAGATGAAAGAAACCAAAAGAGGATCTAAGTATTATTGGGAGCTTCAGCTACACTGTGGTCCTTAAAAGAATTTCAAAGAGAAGGTCTTATTTAGTTTAGTCCTTACCACAGTCCTGCGACATAAATGCCATTCATTTCACTTACAGGTGAAGAAAAGGAGGCTCGGAAAGGTTGAGCAATTTTTCCAGGGTCACAGAGCAAATGATTGGCAGGCAGAGGCTGCAAACCTAATTCTATCTGCTTAGACTTGAAGGTTCTGGGCACTAAGCAGCCCTGCTTTTCACTCACATTACGTCTTTTGGCTGCCACAAGCCATTGTTCACTCCTGGAGACTTCTCATTCGGCTCTACAAATTCCATTTTATTATTTTTTAATGAGAAATCATTTATTTTTTGACTACCTTTCCAAGTACCTGGATAACCCCTAAAAGTAGTTCTCATAAACCCATGGAGAAATGGTAAGACCTGATGTTTTTCTTGTAGTAGATGGAGTATTTGCTATGAATGGCAACTTGATGGCTTATTTCCAAGGACTTTCCTCTCTTGCTCTCCCCCTTTCCCTGTCTCCTCATACACACACACATACACACACACACACCCCCCACACACACATTCATGCTCCCAATCTCACATGCACATATGGCTCACTTGCCCTAAATACAGTGAAATAGATTTTACATTATTTAATTCATTTTGAGAGAGAGAGAGACTGACTTGATTCCTGCTGGTGATTAGCATGACTACAAATGCACGTGAAGCAGGACGGATGGCTAATTCTCCTGCCCTACAGTTCAACTTAAACCATAATTCCTAAGATAGATTTCTTCTCTCAATATTAATGGGAACCAGATGCCTCTTGTTAATAATAATGTATGCTCAGGAAAAGAGAGAGAGAGAGATTTTAAGTTTTGTTTTTTAAAAAATATTAGTGCTGTCTAGGAAGGGAGAATGTATGATTTATACTTAAAAATATATATTTGTATTGAAATATAGATTTGTATTGAAAAATGTATATTTGTATTGAAATACAGATTTGTATTGAAAATCTACCATTATTCAGGTAAGACCTACCTACATTATTTACCTCCCTGCAAGAAGAAAACATAGAGTGTGAAAGAGACTTTTCTTTTTAATTTATGTACTTTGTTCTTTATTTAGTGATATGATTCTCTCTCTCATACAATAAGAGATCAATACTAATGTTAACATTAGTTACTATTTTCCCACTTTATATGACATTTTTAATTTTAATTCCATTTGACTTGTGATACTAACAGATGAGAAGGTACATGTGTTATTACTATGCAAATTACTTAATTTTTAATTAGGTCAATTCATAGGCACAACAATACAAAATGAGGCTTATTCTGAAATAGTTACCTCATTTAGAAATTTGAGCATAGACTGGCCATTTGAACAAGCCTCCTTTATTTCCATTGCCATATGCAGTTGTTCAATTCTTTTCAAAATAAACTAAGTACTGCCTGCTGTGCACATGTGTTTGTCAGAACTATACATTCTTGATTAAGATTTAGGGGTAAAGCACACCAGCCAACAGCCCAATTATTCCAAAGTTTCAAGGTATCCATTCACATGCTCCAATCTGTCCACAGTAGAATGAGGGATATCCCATTGTGTGTCCTTAGGCAAGTCCCTAAACATTGCTGTGTCTTGGTCTCCTCACCAGTAAATGCTGGAAGACAGTAATAGCTATCTCACATGATTCTCATGCAGGTTAGGTGAGAAAATACGTATCATTGTCTTCAGCAGCCCTTGGCATGAAATAGGAGATTGATGCACTTTGGCTGTAATAATTATGATATTATTAATCAAGCATAAAATAATATAACAATAATTTATTGTCCCTTTCACCTTAAAGGAACAAATTATTCCCTTTTCAGATACTCTATAGCACAAATTTGCTGTGCAATCATAGATGTGTTCAATTTGCTATTGCTTTGCTATATATCATTGTCATATGATCACTGTCTCACATAATCATTTAATATATGATATTATTATACATCATAGTTACATATATATTTTTTGCTTGTAGCTGAATTTGTTCTCTGCATCACATCTGATAGTTGTAAAATTTCAACAAATGGGATGAAACAGAAATGTGCAGCTAGATGTTATATTTTGGGCATCACTAGAGGGAGCCAGAGGTAACAGAGCAATCACGTTTCCCAAACTAAACTTTATTATGCATTAATAATATTTGATATCAAATTTTGATAGCATGTCTACAGTAACTACATTATATAAACTTGCCCCTTGGTTCTAAAGATGTGTACAATATAACCACAGGTCTCAAGGAACTTATAATCCAATCAAAGAAACAAATAATATGCATTAAAAACCCATTAAATGATCATGTAAGACAATGATATATAGCAAAGCAATTGCAAATTGAATGCTTCTATGATCTCTCAGATGATTTGTGCTGTAGAATACCTAAAAAGGGAATTATTTGTCCCTTTAAGGTGAAATAACCTGGAAATGTTTCATGCACAAATACGGGCATTGTACAGAGTTTAGAGTACCAGAATCAGCATTCAGACTAGTGGAACCTCTAAAGGATGCAAGGAGTGAAGCTGTGAATGTGCCCATCTCCCTCTAATGGAGGGCTCCTGTTTACTACTCGACTCCTTTATTCCTAGGTCATGGCTCTGACTCAGTTACTCCTCATATTAAATATGGTAACTAGTTCTAACTGCTTACTGGATTAAACCAAGTGTTATAGCCTGACATCACATGCCTACATTATTTTATTTAGAAGTAAGAAGGAAAAGGTATACTTTTCAAGTCAAGGTATAGCTTGACTATAAAAGGGACTAGCAGGTCATACGTAGGCTAAATATTAGGGACAGTGGGGACCCATGGAAGGTTTTTGAGCAGTTGAGTATCATGACTTAGTATTAAAGTCATGACACTCAGTATTAAACTATACTCAGTATTAAAATAATTTTATAGGTGCAAAATCGATGAATTTATTACCCAAGATTCTTATTCAATTCACTACCTTAAATCCCACTCCACTCATTGGTAGAAATTGAGATACCAGTAAAATGCAAGTTTTTATGCTTCTTCAAAATTAGTGTAAAAATATGAAAAACAAAAACAATGTCATCAATCTTTTAGGTGTCTTGTCTTCCTTATACTTTTGGGGTCTGGGGATTGGGGCAGCAACTTTATCAATAGAGGAAGTTACTTTTCCTCATAGACCCATTCAACTTGGAGCATGCCAGTTGTGAAGGACAAGGTGTTACAGGTTTCCAAGAAATAAGAGCTTGAGAAAAAAAAAAAAAAAAGGAATATCAATGAAATTTGAAGGATTTTTTTTCTCTCTCTTAGAAAAACCAAAAGTTCACATAAGGTGAGGCACGCCAGTTACTGGGAGGGGAGGAGTGCAATTTCTGAACAGCCTCATCACTGTACAGGATGATCAAGCAAAACCTTATTATGGTACTGGCCCTTAAAAAACAGCCACTTGGAATAAAAGTAGCCCTCATAGAGTTAACTTATCTGTGAGAAACCCATCTTCACTTCCTAGATTCTGAGATTTCTAAAAGTATAAAGTGTATTATGTAACTCGGAATATCTAACATGACTTGAGTTTCCGTGAGAATGAAAGTCATTTTTACATCTTTTCAAGTATTAAAGCATATTTTTAACACTCACTAGCCTACCGAATTCCCCTTCTTGCCTTTCCTATCTTCATGGCACCCAACAGCTATTTCAGAGCAACTGTCCTACTCGAGGCACCCAGTAACTGAAGGAGATTCATGGAGAAACAGGTCATAGCCCTTGCTCACAAGCAGCTAAACTGACTACCCACAGGGATGATATAAGGAAACAAATGCCTATCCTGTCCAAAGACTAAATAATATGTAGTAAAAGTGCATTGGAGGAAGACTTCTTGTCTCTTTTGAATTAAAACTCTAAAGAAATATTAAAGGTGGAGTAGATAGTAAAGACATGGGACTAGTAGATGAACAGAAGCATCCTGGAGAAGGAATAATTGGGGTGAATTTTAAAATGAAACTGTGTGGAACATGTTCAGAGCACAGCAATACTCCAGTTCAGCTATACTGGAGAATGCATGAAGGGGAGAATTGAGAGCGACATCATGGGACAGCCAAATGGCATGAAAGTATTCAGGTCTGGGATACCCAGATATGATATTTGGGTTTATTTCAGAAAGCATCCCGGAGTCATTTAGAGTATTTGATGTGGTGAGTAGCTGAGTCCAAGTCACAACTCAGGAAAATTTAAAAATTAGTCATAAAATAACAAGTGAATGAGAAATGGGAAAAACCCAGGTAGCAAGGAGACCAGAAATGTTGAAAGATATGAAGCCCAGATTTTGTTTTGTGGAAATATAAAGCAGGGATATTACAGTGAAATGCAATGATTTTGATGTGCTAAAGATGGTTCAGATATGTTGAACCTGGAAAACAGGAGAATTGACAGTGTTCGTAACAGAAATCAGAAAGTTGGGAAAAGAGTTGGAAATTGGACTCTGGAGGTATGAGATTACATAATTGTATACAGAAAGATAGATAGATAGAAAGATAGATAGATATAGATAGATAGATAGATAGATAGATAGATAGATAGATAGATAGATAGATACATAGATACATAGATAGATAGATAATAGATATCTTGCGCTAAGAAAGAAATACAGGCCTAGAATCAGAGAAAATGTAGGCAAAGATTACCTATTTGGGGCCCTATCTCAATGCATTGCATATGAATGCTGTATCTGTGATAAAAATTACATGAAATACATATTTTTGGTTTTTTCTAGGGTGCTTTTTGCTCTGCAAATGTATTATGAATCTTATGTCTGATTTTCGTTAAGCCAATTGTCTTTTGGTACTAAATTATGTCATTTCGTTAAGGATTTCACAACCTTTGTAACATAATCAATGGTACTGACCACTGTTGACCTGGCTGAATAGTAACTGACTGGTAACATAAAAGCCATCTTCACGATCCCTCCAATCATTGATCCTGGAAGTAACATTTAAATAGAGTCAAAACTTAAGCTGATTCATGCACTACTGCTAGAAGCATAAATTTGTACCCCTTTTCTGGAGCAAAATACAGATAGGTAGCAAAAGCTTTAGAAAGTATCTATATCCTATTACATTGAAAATGCTCTTCTAAGAATGTGTCCTAGATGATAATGACATAACTTGGTTAAAACTAAAACACAATTTATTTAATAATAAAAATCTGGGTCATCATATAAAATGTCCATTTATTACAGGTAAGTCATGACATATTAATATAATTGACTACCTCATCTCATTAACAATGATAAAGTACATGTGTATTTACTGAAAATAAAATACAATTTCTTTGTGGAAAATAAAAAAGTACCTTATAAAACTATATGCATAGTGTAATTATTAATGTATTATGTTGGCATATACATCCACATTAGAGTATTGAAAAATGTATTTATCCATATCTATATAGATATATAGATATAGATGGATATATGTTTGTGTATGAGGTTGAAAAATATTTGCAAAGAAATCTGAAAATGCATACATAAATACTAGTAGTAGTTATCTTTGGAATGTAGGATATGGGGGATTTTTTCCTTATGGACATTTTCTACAATGAACCTACATAAAGTACACAAAACCCCCCAAAGTTTGTAAATATTTAAGTTAATCCAAGTTATTGTTATATTCTGAAAGTCTGGCTTATTAAGGTGAGAGCTGCAGGTCAGAATGCAAACTGAAGGTGGCTTCCAGTGAGAGCCAGGCTGGCCCCAGTGCTGGGCTAAATAGGAGGGCTGGCTAAGCCCTGAGTTTCTGAGCTGAGCGAGTGAGCCAAGCTGGAGCAATGGGTTATAATGGGGTGGCTGGCGTGTGCCAGAGGTAAACATGGTATGATGTTTGGAGATGAGGTGTTAAAGACTGCCTCTTCTAAGAGCATGTTAAGAACAAGATTGTTCTGAGTCTGCTCTTCTGGAAGGCCTCAGCTTCAGTGTCCCCAGTAACCAAGCCAGATGTCTTAACATGGTCACTTTTTCAAGGTCTCTGACAGCTGACAAAATGTTTCATCTGTGAAAAGAATAATGAAATATGGACATAGACACTGAATGATTTAATAAGGTATAGCAGATAGTGGGGGGAATGCCCCAGGCAAAAACAAGAGCATTTCTACCTTTGTGGTTGCAATTCAGAGTAAAGGCTTAGGGTTTTTTTAAAAAAGTAAATAATTCTCTGTTCACTAAAGGAAATGTACTCAGCAGAGAAATGCTCAGAATAGCGAGATTTTGATGATGGGGATTGACCCCAGGTCATCCCAAAAATGCACTCCCTGGCTTTAGGGGAAAAAAAAAAATCCTGGTCAGTACTAGCATTTTTCTGTTTGCTATCAACTGTTGGGGTTTTCTCATCATCATCATTACTATTAAAAACGCATGTCAATAAAATACAACTAATATACATCAGCAGCAAGTGTTCTTCAACAGAAAAGGGCTGGATTTGAACTGCTCAGATGTTTCTGTTAGTTGCCAAAAAATATATAGTATATATACTATGTACTATATTATATAATATAGTATAGTATATATTATATATATAGTATATACTATATATGCCTGAAAATTAAATTTTATATATATAAATTTTAAAAAATATAGATATATATTTTAAAAATCAGGGCTCCAGCTCTACTTCTTTATGTATCTTTTACCTTTTCCTACCTCTGAATTTCTACTTCAACCATGCAACACACCATCTATGAAAAAAGAGAGACTATGGATGTTCCGCAGCTCCCAGTGATGCTCCTGAGCATTTCATTGACTGGACTGCCTTGTGACCAGTGATTGCCCTAGGCTTTATTTCCTGAACCAGTCACTCTGTCAGGGAGGATGGCATTACCATAACTGGATTAGACAATTCATGATGTCTACTCAGCCCACACAAACCATTTGTTTATAGGGAAAAGGAGGAAAAAATGTTGGAGAACCAACCAATGTGTCCTCTAGTGAACCGATGAACTCATTTTTCCCTGGCTAGAGACATATCTAAGTGGCTTAAAACAGTATTATTAACTACTATATTCTCGTTATATATTATATATAGTATGTATCTAGAATACTATATACTGCTATATTCTATATAGAGAATACTATATACTATACTATTATATTCCATACAGTAGTATGTAATAATATATATCATACATAATTATATATAATGAGAATGTAGTAGTTATATGTTATAATTCTATATATAGTATATTTAATATATTCTCATTATATATAATTGTATATATAATTGTATATATGATATACAATGTTAATATTATATTATATTATATATACTATTATATTACATATTACATTATATATAATATAATAATATAACATATGACCACTATATTCTGTATACTATATATAGAATATTATATGCTACATATACTGCTTTATTCTACATAGAGAACATTATATACTATATACACTACTATATGCTATATATAGAATACTATATGCTATATATACTAATATATAACATATTAGTATATATTATATTATTACCATATACTCTATATGTTATATAA
>NW_012109919.1:6387367-6400097 GCF_000951045.1 Mandrillus leucophaeus | reverse complement strand
GACTGATGCTTGGGGAACAAGTCCTGCTGATCTGCCTATGTAGGAAGGTGCATTGGAGGTGGTTGAGTCTAGCAGAGTGGATTCTGCTAACTTCTAGGAAATCCAAGGGGAGGTGTATGGCTGCAGTTGTTTGCTCTCCCTTTAGAAGATAAGGTGCTTAAATTTTCTTTGGCCTTGCCTTTGGGTCTTACCAGCCAATTCCCAGGAAGTGTCATTTGACATTCTGTTATATATTCAGGTATCTGAGTGGACACTCTAATGAGTTAAATGATTTTGAATTGTGGAATATATATATATTATATTATATATTATGTATACATATATATATGAGAATATATATTCCATATGTACTATATATAGATCTATAACATATAACTACTATATTCTTATTATATTATATATTATGTATACAATTATATATGAGAATATATATTCCATATGTACTATATATAGATCTATAACATATAACTACTATATTCTCATTATATATTACATATAATTATATATCCTATATAGCATATAGAATATAGTTGTACATATAGTATATAGTATTCTATATATAGAATATAGTAGTGTATATAGTATATAATGTTCTCTATATAGAATATAGTAGTATATACAGCATATAATATTCTATATGTAGTATATAGAATATGTTATATGTTATAGTATATATAATAGTTATATATTCTCATATATATGTTCTAGATTTATATAAATATATACATATGTTTTTTTATATCAAATATCATGTCACTAGAGCATAAGCTCCTCAGAAACATTTCTTCAATACATCTCAGGTGCCTAGAATGGTGCCTGACATAGAGTACACACACAATAAATACAGTTATTGTTGAATGATGGTTGCATGTCCCAGGTGCTGCATATTTGAACAGAAAGCATAGACCATGCAGCATTCTCCTTTCTCCTTTTGCTGCCCCCTCCCCTCCACACAATTCTGCATGCAGACCCAGTTGTTCCTATACAAACTTCCTGCAGGCACCTTTAAACCCCAGGCGATTCAACTCGTAAAAAGTCATGTCTGCCTGGCTCCCTAGTAAAAATACTTCAATCGCATTAGCTCTATGAGGTGGGGGGCATAGATAGATAGATGGATAGAGTTTGTATTCAAAAGCTATTCCCAAATAGCCTTTCAGTTGCCTTTCTAAAGTTCCTCAGACTTCTCTAAACATTGTTGTAGATAGCTATCAACAGCAAGGGTCCAGAAATGCACATAGGAGGAATATCGTGCCATCATAGAGGACAGATACATTAAGGCTTATTCTGATTTGGAAGTGCTGTTTGTTACACCTGTACCATGAGTTTGTGTACCAGATTTGGATCACCTTATTTGGAGTTAGTTTAAACAAGGGGATCTTGTTTCTATGTTTCTGTAGACTTTCATGTGTATGAGAGAGAGAAACTAACTGTGGTTATCATTTGACCCAGACCGTTGCCCGAATCAGTCTTAAAAGAAGTTTCCTCATCTTTTTTTGTTTGTTTGTTTGAGACCAAGTCTCACTCCGTTGTCCAGGCTGGAGTGTAGTGACATGATCTCGGTTCACTGCAACCTCCACCTCCTGGGTTCAAGCAATTCTCCTGCCTCAGCCTCCTGAGTAGTTGGGATTACAGGCGCACAACATCACACCCAGCTAATTTTTGTATTTTTAGTAGAGATGGGGTTTCACCATGTTGGCCAGGCTGGTCTCAAATGCCTGACCTCAAGTGATCCACCCGTCTTGGCCTCCCAAAGTGCTGGTATTACAGGCATGAGCCACTGGGCCCAGCCAAGAAGTTTCCTCATCTTTAACTCTTGTGAAATTGCTGTTTTCACAGAGGCACAGTTTGCTCAGAGTGGAAGGTAGCTGGGCTGTTTGCTCCTCCTTGGTTCGCAACAAGACAGAGCTTGGCCTGAGAGGAGGGCAGGCGATTTATTTGAATAGCATTCCTGAGGAAGACAGGGCCTGTGCACTAGAACCTTGGATTTCTGGAGTCACCTTGGAGAGGCATTCAGGCTGATAGTAGCTAAATCCCCTGTAAGAAATGTTGAGATTTAACATTCTTATTCTCTGGGGCATAATGCCTTCATCTTCAGAGTTCTGGACTCTAATCCTGAAGAGTGTGTGCTGGTCCAGAACCTCAGAGATATTCCCTACATGGTTTACATATGAGTAACAATGCCTTGTGTTTTTACTTTATTCCCAAAAAGGTGAAGGTGAGTGAGTGCATGGGATAATAAGAGGGACACTCCCTCTTGTTATCTCTATCACATATCACAATTGCAAACTGATAAATCACAAATACTGCATACATGTATTTCTTAGGGTATGACACTTTTGTTTTGTTTTGTTCTGTTTTTTTTGAGGCAGAGTCTCTCTTGTCCCCAAAGCTGGAGTGCAGTGGTGCAATCTCAGCTCACTGCAACCTCCACCTCCCAGGTTCAAGCAATTCTCCTGTCTCAGCCTCCCAAGTAGCTGGGATTACAGGCACCCGCCACCACACCTGGCTAATTTTTTTGTTTTTTGTTTTTTTGTTTGTTTGTTTGTTTTTTGAGACGGAATCTCGCTCTGTCGCCCAGGCTGGAGTGCAGTGGCCGGATCTCAGCTCACTGCAAGCTCTGCCTCCCGGGTTTACACCATTCTCCTGCCTCAGCCTCCCGAGTAGCTGGGACTACAGGTGCCCGCCACCTCGCCCGGCTAGTTTTTTGTATTTTTAGTAGAGACGGGGTTTCACCATGTTGGCCAGTCTGGTTTCGTACTCCCGACCTCAAGTGATCCACCCGCCTCAGCCTCCCAAAGTGCTAGGATTACAGGCGTGAGCCAACACACCCAGCCACATTCACTGACTTTTATTACATTGTTGTCATCAAGCACATTTGGTTTGTTAAGTGGACTATCTGCTGTCCAATCTGAAGGTAAAATCAATTATGATTTTAGGTTCCATTCTTACAGTCCCACCACTAAGTTTCCCAACTACATCCTACCATTTTCTGCTGTTAAATTATTGTCTGGATTCTACTCAATGATGTGCTGACAAATGTTTAATGACCACCTCTCTGGGGAAAAATACAGATAAAAGTGTAAACACATTGAGAGGTGAAGCCAGCTGGACCTCCTGGGTGGAGTGGAGACTTGCAGAACTTTTCTGTCTTACAAAAGGTTTGTAAAATGCACCAATTAGCACTCTGTAAAATGGACCAATCAGTACTTTGTAAGATGGACCAATCAGTAGGATTCTAAAAGTAACCAATCAGGGGGAGGATTGAGAAAAGGGCGTTCTGACAGGACAGAAAGAGGACATGGGGAAGGGACAAATAAGGGAATAAAAGCTGGCCACCCCCGCCAGCAGCAAACTGCTGTGTCCCATTTCACGCTGTGGAAGCTTTGTTCTTTCGCTTTTCACAATAAATCTTCCTGCTGCTCACTCTTTGGGTAGTGCCACCTTTAAGAGCTATAACACTCACTGTGAAGGTCCGCAGCTGCGTTCTTGAACTCAGCGAGACTGCAAACCCACAGGGGAACCAACTCTGGGCACCACATGTTTATTATAAATTTTATCCATATAAAGGGTATGTGGCAAACAACTGATAAATAATAATGAAATATACAGTACTCTTTATTATAAATTCCATATTACCAGCTGTTTCTCACAGAATGCTGTTGTTGATTTTGTCTGACTTCCTGTATCTGTAGCCAACCTAAAACTGCAATTGATGAACCAAGTGAAGTTTCAACATGAATATTGATGTGTTCTTTCACTTTAGTTAATCAAAGGAAAGTGAAATAATCAAGATGTATGTCAAAATTCCACTTACTCATTTTTTTGTTGAGTCAGATAATAGTTTTCTGATACTACAAAATATAATTTCCTTAATTTCCTATGCAATTCACCATGTAATGGCTACAGACTTGACGTATTTTAAGTTTATTTTACATTATAAATAATTGCTCCATAGTCACTTTCTTAGGTCTAGACGAGCAGCAAAATAATAGACCAAGGTTGTGTTTTTTAGCTTTTTTCAATTTTCATGGTGTAAATATTCCCATCATGGTGGATTTTTAGGCTGCCAATCTGACGTCACTGAAAGTAGAGTTGGGAAGAGAGGCAGAGTATCTCATCATTACATAGTATTTCCACTATGTAGGTAAAACAACGCAACACCAAGAGTGTAGATAAGGGCAAAATATAGTGGAATAGTTAGAAAGTGATGTGTTTTGAATATTTATTGGCTTTGTTATAAGATTATTTAGTCGTTGTTTGTATATTTTATTGTTTAATAATGGCTGTATTTAACAACCAGGTCACAACATTCCTGAAAATTTAGCCGTTAGATCTCATAGCTCCAGCTATAAGATACCACTGAAGTCTACCTTCCTCTCTTTACTCTGGCCCTCTGAAGTCTCAGCCTTTAAGACACTTTTGAAAACTCCTGTGCCTCTTCTTTTTTCACCAAAGGGCCATTTCATTCTATTAGGGTTGTGTTTGTTTGTTTGTTTGTTTGTTTGTTTGTTTGTTTTGAGATGGAGTCTCACTCTGTCGCCCAGGCTGGAGTGCAATGGCGCGATCTCGGCTCACTGCAATCTCTGCCTCCCTGGTTGAAGCCATTCTCCTGCCTCAACCGCACCAGTAGCTAGAACTGGAATTACAGGCACGCTCACCACACCCAGGTAATTTTTGTATTTTTAGTACAGACAGGGTTTCATCATGTTGGCCAGGCTGGTCCCGACCTTAGGCGATCCACCTGCCTCGGCCTCCCAAAGTGCTGGGATTACAGGCATGAGCCACCGCGCCTGGCCTCTATTAGTTTTTTTGTTATTGTAGTTCTGAGCTCATTCCTTAATTCTTTATCTCCTTTTTAGTTCAAACAGTTCCAATTTTAAGCATATTTTCTCTTTTCCTTTTTATTTTAAACTTTCCCTTAGCTTCCTCCCTCAGAGTCTGGGATTTGCAAATTATTATGGGATATGTTCTGACCAAAAACTAAGCCATAAAGCTCATGCTATTGATGAGAAAGTAAATTGATCAGGGGGATCTGAGTAACAGGGAAGTCCCAGGTGACATGTGCGGCCCTGGATTCCCCTTGTCCTGCAAACCAATTGAATCTGAGCTTTTCCAAAGACACCATCTAAGGATCATATTCACCTCACTGCTCCTGCAAGCTACCTGGTGCAGTGCTTGTTCCCATCCTGGGCATTTAATACATGTTGACAGGCAACCTTCCTGCCAAGTGGGCGATTTTCAGCCTTTCCTATCTGAACTCCCCTGCTGGTTTTGACTGGCTCTGCTAGATCCTTCTTCACTCGCACAGATGTGTTTGGGGAACTGTTTGACTCACTTGTCAGCCTCTCCCTGCCAGATTTCAGTTGCCTAAGGTTTGGGGGACCGTTCCAGACCTCCCGTTTATGACTCCCAACCCTGCTGACTTTGGCCTGCCAGGGTGGAATCTACGCTCAGCTGGAAAGTCTATTGGACAAAGCACGCCTCTCCTGTCCTGTCAACTTTGACCTCAAAGAGTGTGTCCTGGCACTATGAATTAATTTCCATTTTAAAACTCAAATCTAAGACACACTGCAGTTTCTGCTGGATAATTTAGGGAGTTTATATGCTAAGATCAGGTATTACAGTACTCTACCTTATAAATCCAGGAAATACAAATTAACCAGGAATGTAGCATGTTTAACCGCAATGAGAACTGGCATAGTTTTCTCTGATCCATGCATGGAGAGTAGCTGTGAGCCCTTCAGAGGTGACATTGAAATGCCCCTGACAGGCTCCACAAGCACGTGCGGTCACCCTCGCTAATAACATCAGGACATAGCCCACAGACTTGAAGAGAACTGGTGTTGCTGTTTAAATGTCACCAGACTGCCTTCAGATGCACTTAAACTATAATACTAAAGAATAATGTTGTTTTAGATCCTGGGTTCTCCATCCAGTGAGTAGTCTTTTGCAAGACAGTCAAGGAGATAAGGAAAGAGCAGCAGTGACCGGGGTCTTGTAACATGTGTGATGATTCGTAAAGGACTCCATTTAGTTAATGTGACAGATATCAAAATGTAAGTCCTGCTTGAGGGAAAAAATTATATGTGTGTGTGTGTATGTGTGTGTGTGTGCATACACATATACATGAACACACATACAAATTGTACACACATATGAAACTGTTAAGTATTTTCACCTAAAGGGTAGCATATAACATTATGTAAATTAGAAAATTTACATAACACTAATCAAATAAAAAGACAGTTTGTTTTTCTAGCAACCACTGCAATAATTACTTTGTAAATACTAAAATACAAGTGCAGCTAGATATACCTTATAAACAGCTACACTAGGTGACAGACATGATCATGCATGGATGTTAGAGAGGAAACTACAAGATTCTAGACTTTGTTATCAGTCATGAAAACACATTGGTGGAAATAAATTTTTCTTAAGGCTTGGAGTACTATAAAATGTGTAGCCTTCTTTTTTTTTTTTTTTATGTGGAAGGGGTTATCCAATGTAGAAAGATGGAAATTAATAATGTAACACCATCTGTATGTCTTTGAAGTTTCAGCGTCAGAGAGATTTCTCTGGATGCACAATTCCCACCTGGTAACTTAAAACCAAGGACTTGAGCAGCAGAGCTATAAGGATCTCTGGGCCTGGGCCTACCACTGTGTGCACTGCCAAGGATGACAGAGGACACTGCGTTTGCTGCCTTTGGGATATGGAGACCTAGCTGTTCCATAGAGGATGGAAATTGGTGTAGATAACCAAAGGGTGACCAGCTTCCTGAGCCATGAGACTTGGCAGTGCTCTAAGCTTTAATTTGTTGGAGATGGAATGTTTCCTTCTCACACTGAGCAAAGAGACAGAGGTCTTTGTGCTTCAGCACAGATGTCTGCCAGGGGCTCTCTCTGCCTCGCTGGCAGCCCTACTAACAAACCTGACAAATAAAGTGAGGCATTCTGAGCTGCTCCCTAGAATTCAGAAATTCTTCAAGATGTCAATGCTGCTTTCATGGCTTTTAAAATGTATATATATATTAGTCTTGTAAACTACCTAAAACTCTTGCTGGAAGCAGAGTGTTATATGCTATATGAACAAACTCAGAGCTATTTGGATTAGAGCCATATAAGGAGAAACATACAAATAAAAATACAGAAATAAACCAGAAAAGAGAACCACGTCTTTAGTTTATTTAGATGAAACTTCTCTTCAAAAAATATATTTAAAAGCAAGATAAATGAAAACAAAGAAGAAAGTTTGACCTCAAGGAATATGTCAATGATGTTAGATATGTTCTGTGCAGTGATTTCTATAAGACAGTCAAGACTGGGTTCATTAGAGTAATTGAAAATATCCCTTCTCCCAAGAAAAGTTCTGCATCTCAACTTATTTTCCCAAATAACGTGGCTAATTTTTCCCAATTCTGAATGGTTGCTGCTTATTTCAGGAAATTGCTGTTTATTTCTAGTTAAATAAAATTTAAATTGCCGTTTATTTCAGGAAGGGGGCAGTTCCAACATCAGCACCATTGCTTGATTCTTCCTCAAACTTCAAAAGTTTCATAAGCAATAATAACACATACATTTTTCTCCCACATTGGTTCCTTAAATCGTAACTTCTTAAGGAATAAACCACAAACAACCAGAAATTACCACCAACAAACTAAAATATTTGACTATGGAACGAAAAATAAGAGAATTATGTAACAAATGATGAAAACTCTGTGTTTTTTAAAGATGATAAGATCTTACTAATGAGTAAGCAGATAGAACATTTAAAAATTATGACAGAAGCATCATTATGCACTGATCTATTCCCAGATGTTTGTTTAGCTTGCTGAATATGCTTATTTTCTATGTTTAGGCCATTGTCTCAGAAAAGTAGTATTACTAATATAATGTAGGCTTTTAAATTTGCATGGCTGATTTTACATACTTTCATTAGTGCTAGAAAGTTTTCTAGAGTCCTTCTGTTTTTCTCTCTTGAAAATTGGACGGGCAAGGTCCTCCTCTTCTTATCCAATTCTTTAGCTTCTAGGCTAGCAGCAATGCCATGTCAGAAACACAGCTCAGGGTAGACTCCCCAGGCTCTCTCCAGAAGTAAAATAAAACTGCAGGAGGAATACATTCATGCATTCAACCAATCTAATTTTTACAATAGAATGTCCTGTGTTTACCTAACATTTAACATATAAAAGTTCATTAAATGAGTCTCAAAGCATGCTGGAGGGGAGTGCTGAAAATAATTTTGAATATTTGTTTGAAATCACACATTGATAATCACACTGATATTTTTGTTTCTCTCCAGTTTTCTCTGAAGATGATTCAGGATCATCCTACCAATACATTTTTGTGCCCTGCCTCTTTATGTAACATTTTAGCGTGACCTTTTCTGATGCTATTAAATAATATTCTTTTAAAATATACATGTTGAAGTTGTTATGACATTTCATTATTTGAACCTGCCACAAAATATGTGATTATACTTCATGTTTGGAGTAATTACCGTTCTCCCATTTTCATTAATACATATAAATTTTTATTAATAAATAAGGAATGTAATTAACATTTCACTCATAATTCTTTGTTGGTGTTTTTGACTTACGGTTGTATTCTCGAAAGGAGAAATACCAGGTTGAAAATTACAAACATTTTCAGGACTCTTAATACTAAGTTACTAAGTTATTTTCTAGAAAAACCACATGGGTTTATACTATCACCAACAGTATTTGGCTTGTGCATACTATTGCTCCATTACAAAACTTGAGCATTTAAAAATCTTTGCTAATTTGTTAGTGAAATGACATATCACCATTATATCTTAATTTGCATTTCTTTGATAATCACTGCATTGGGGTTTTGCTTTTATATTTACTACTTATATTTTCACTTTTGTAAATTCACCATGAGTTTATTCATATTTACATTTACTTTATGTGTCATTCGTTTTGATGAACACTCTTCGTATTTTTCAGTTTTTTCCACTGTGTTTTTGTCCTTTAGTCTTAAGAAGTCGATTGGTGTAAAGAATTTTCCCCTCTCTAAAGCGTCAAGCCCATCAATTATGTCATTTCTCCCTTTCCTTTGGTGTTACAATAAGAAAGACCTTCTCCCTCCAAGATCAGATATACCTTCACCTATGTTTTCTTTCATTTCTTGTGTGGTTTCACTTTTTACATTTAAATCCTCAGTCTGTCTGATGGATTTTAGTTTGAGGGGTGAAGAAGGACAGTATCTTCAATCTTTCCCAAGAGAAACAAGTTGCCCCAGCAAAGTGTATTATTTGGGATAGCAGGTTTATTTTGTTTCAAGGTAGTATTCACAAGTATATATACAGAAAAAACCTGTTTCTATACCATCAATTCTATTTCATTTTTCTTCCTATGTGCTCCTTTATCAGTATAACCTTACAGAGAGCAGCTTTACAAGATGTTTTAATATCTGATTGGCAGATCAATTTTCCTTGCCGCTTACATGATTGAGCAAGGGCAATTATTTAGTATTTATTCCCTCAAATATTCTTTGGAGCCATATAATCAAACATTTCCCCTTCTACTGTTATTCCTACCTAGATTGCGTTGTGACTTTTATTATGTTAAACCTAAAATTATTTCTGGAAAACTAACATCTGTGTACCGCTCCTATCCAGTAACATTCTATTGCGTCATTTCTCCAGGACTTCTACACTGTGTCTTATTGTATCCAGGTCTTGCTCAACTTGTGCCTAAGTATCATTTTGTTATTTTTGTTATTAGGAAAGAGATTGTTTTCCCACTATACATGATATTTGGTTGATTCACTTAGTTTTACTGAGAAGGCAAGTAAGTCACTTGCAAAAATTGATAAATTATTATCATGCTTTGCAATACTCATAACGTCATGGAACATTGCATTGGCTGGATCTTCCAGAACAATGTTAATTCATATTATGGCAGTAAGAATTAACACCCTTGTCATGAGAAAAATGAGTCTCAGAAGCATGCCGGTGGGGAGGGGAAAAGGATTGATAGTGAAATTGCCTATTAAATAGCTTCTTGGAAATTCACATTTGAAATTCAAATTCATTGTATAATTAGCATATAAAAACCTCTGAGCTGCTCTGCAAATAAGAATTTTTTTTGTTTTTTCTTTTTGAGATGGAGTCTCTGTCACCCAGGCTGCAGTGCAATGGCGCCATCTCAGCTTACTGCAACCTTTGCCTCCCCGATGCAAGTGATTCTCCTGCCTCAGCCTCCCGAGTAGCTGGGATTACAGGTGCATGCCACCACACCCGGCTAATTTTTGTATTTTCAGTAGAGACAGGGTTTCACCATGTTGGCCAGGCTGGTCTCAAACTCCTGACTTTAGGTGATCCACCTGCCTCCGCCTCCCAAAGTGCTGGGATTACAGACGTGAGCCACCGCCCCTGGGCTTTGTTTACTTTTGACATGTTATTTAATATGCTTTAAATACTGTTGCCTAAACTCAGTTTTCCAAATAGGCATCAAGCTTTATTTGGTACTTATTTACATTCCAAATAGTGTGTTCTTTATCATATTAGAATCAATCATTTTCTTTTATATTTTTGGATATATATTTTTAAAAAATTGATGTGAATTGCTGGGTGCAGTGGCTCACGCCTGTAATCTCAGCACTTTGGGAAGCTGAGGCGGGCAGATCACCTGAGGTCAGGAGTTCGAGACCAGCCTGGCCAGCAAAGTGAAACCCCATCTCCACTAAAAATACAAAAATTAGCCAGGCGTGGTGGCAGGCGCCTATAATCCCAGCTATTCGGGAGACTGAGGCAGGGGAATCGCTTGAACCCAGGAACCGGAGGTTGCAGTGAGCTGAGATCATGCCATTGCACTGCAGCCTGGGGGACAAGAGAGAGGCTTTGTCTCAAAAAAAAAAAAAAAAAATTGATGTGAATTTGTTCAAATGTCTGTTTTTATTTAATATCATAACCTGTTATTCGTGAGAAATGTCCTTAAAAATGTTTCAGTTCAAGGTATAAGTCATAGTTGCCCAGAGGTTACTTTAAAATATTTTGCTATTGATATTCTGCCATTTTATTTAATATTTTTGCGTTTATAATCATATGTAAAATCAGACTTTATATTTAATTTTAGGGGACTTTTTAAGTTTTTGGTAGAGAGTTTTACAACGTTCACAGATGAAAGGGGAAGCCTTTCACCTCTGCTGTACAATGGACCAGTTTATGTGAAGGAGAACTAACATGTATGCCTAGGAATTAACACACATGCGTACACACATGACATGCAGAAGACTCATCTGGGTTTGGGTCCTCATGTGGATCCTCATCCTTCAAATGGGTCCTTAACCTCCTCCTTTGGTTGTTGTGGTGCTGTCCCTACTTAAGCCGAAGTGCATATTGGGAGACATTCCCTTTTAAATTTCAACAGACTGGCAGATATTTAGTCAGCATTTTTCTTCTGGCCTACAAAATAAGAATCAGTAAGTACTACTGCTTAGCCCTCTTACTGTATCAATTTCCTTATGCTTTTTTTTATTTTAATTTTTTTGGGGTTTTTTTTTGTTGTTGTTGTTGTTGTTGGTTTTTTTGAGATGGTGTCTCACTCTGTTGCCCAGGCTGGAGTGCAATGGCATGATCTTGGCTCACTGCAAGCTCCACCTCCCAGGTTCACACCAGTCTCCTGCCTCAACCTCCTGAGTAGCTGGGACTACAGGTGCCCACCACCACGCCTGGCTAAGCTAATTTTTTGTATTTTTAGTAGAGATGGGGTTTCACTGTGTTAGCCAGCATGGTCTTGATCTCCTGACCTCGTGATCCACCTGCCTCGGCCTCCCCAAAGTGCTGGGATTACAGGCGTGAGATACTGCACCCAGCCTCTTCATGCTTTTTTTTTTTTTTTTCAATTTAATCTGTTGTTATCCTTCTGCTGAAAAGGTGTACAAAGAATAACAACATCTGAAATGAGACTTTACAAAATGTGTTATTCCAGTCTCAGCCTCTTTCTTACTTTATATCCAAGGATATCATTCCTAATTTCTTCCTATTTTATTTGTTTTACATATCTCAGAACTTTGGTCTCCATATGGATGTCAAGACAAAAATCTAAGTTGGGGTGGGGAAGGAAAGAAATCCTAAATTAGATGCTTCAGAAAACAAGTTCTTACTTAGGCTTATCTCTACTCCCTTCTGAAAGCCCATTAGATGCCAACAGATCGGCTTTGGATGGCTAGCAACTGCCTGGACAAAGCGGAGAAAGTTCCTCAGTACACGCAGGAAGGAATGCCAAAACCTTACATGCCTGTTTATGGTACAGAACCTTGGAGAGGTCCTGAATTTGATGTGCCACTTAAGGAAGACGTGGGGTTGATCTGACACAAGAAAACTGATGGAAGTGTATATAAGGATCCGCGAGATTTTCCATTTTCCTTCACAGCCCATGGAATGAGATGGTTACTCCTCTCCTTCCCTGTATAAGATACAACGCTTTCTCTATCAAGAGTTTTAACCCAGGAGGCTCTAGACGCAGCAGTATCAGGCACAAGCGAAGGTGGCCAAAGGGTTGAGTGGGGAAAAGGGGATGGGTGTGCGGAGGGCTCCAGAATTAAAAAGAAGAAGAAGAAAAATTAACAAAATTTTACCTATTGAATCCAACTGCCATCCTCCGGCTCTGCTCCCAGGATGCCAGCAAGACTAGTATATGCATCAAATAAGATAGTATGGGCATTATTCTTTGTTAAAACAAAACTCAAAAAGCCAAAACAAA